>NW_028270155.1:63311622-63531622 GCF_037043375.1 Chiloscyllium plagiosum | reverse complement strand
ATGGCAGAGAGTTTGGATAAAAGGTTCTTTTTCGGAATGGCAGCAGGTGACAAATGGGGTCCCGCAGGGTTCAGTGTTGGGGTCACAGCTGTTCACTTTATATATTAATGATCTGGATGAAGGGACTGGGACAATCAGGTGAAGTTCACCAATGATACAAAGTTAGGTGGACAGGCAGTTAGTGCTGAGGAGGTGGGGAGGCTGCAGAAAGGTCTAGACAGTTGAGGAGAGTGATCCAGGAAATGGCTGATGAAATTCAACGTGAGCAAATGTGAGGTCTTGCACTTTGGAAAAAAGAATACAGGCATGGACTATTTTTTAAACAGTGAGAAAATCATAAAGCCAAAGTACAAAGGGACCTGGGAATGCTAGTCCAGGATTCTCTAAAGGTTGACTTGCAGGTTGAGTCTGTGATTAAGAAAGCAAATGTATGCTGTCATTTATCTCAAGAGGGTTGGAATACAAAAGCAGCGATGTGCTTCTGAGACTTTATAAAGATCTACTTAGGCCCCATTTAGAATACTGTGTCCAGTTTTGGGCCCCATACCTCAGGAAGGACATACTGGCACTGGACCGTGTCCAGCAGAGATTCATACGGATGATCCCTGGAATGGTAGGCCTAACATACGCTGAATGGCTGAGGATCCTGGGATTGTACTCATCAGAGTTGAGAAGGTTGAAGGGGAGATCAAATTGAAAATTACAAGATAATGCATGGCTTAGAAAGGGTGGAAGCTGGGAAGTTGTTTCTGTTAGGCGGGGAGATGAGGACCCATGGGCACAGCCTTAGATTTAGAGGGGTCAATTTAGAATGGAAATGAGGAGACATTTCTTCAGCCAGAGTGTGGTGGGTCTGTGAAATTCATTGCCACAGAGCACAGTGGAGGCCGGAACGTTGGGTGGCTTCAAGGAAGAGATTGATAAATTCTTGATCTCACAGGGAATTAAGGGCCATGGGGAGAGTGCAGGTAAGTGGAATTGAAACACTCATCAGCCATGATTAAATGGCAGAGTGGACTCGATGGGCCGAATGGTCTTGCTTCCACTCCTATGTCTTATGGTCTTATGGTCATATACCTTGATATAGAGCTCGGAGCAATGTAACCTCATCCACAAATAGGCTGCAGTGCTATTTCTAGATTAGAGGAGTGAAATTTAGGCACATACCCGCTGTGATAAAACCCCCATCTAAAAAAGGTCACCCTGAACATCACAGACCATGCCTTTGCACATTACAGTTCAGAGTGAGAACGTGGCAGTGCTGTCTTCCAGTAACAGGTTGGAAAAGTGACACAGAAATGGCAAACCCAGTGAGGTTACTCAGTTTGCAACTGACATGACATGGAGGCTGTAGATGAAATGATGGTAAAATGGATTTGTCCAAAGACACAGAGAAGGAGACAACAAGCTATTGTTGCCAGGTAACCGCGGTGACTTTCATGTCAGGAATTGGTGCGATCTGATTTCTCAGGGACAGAGAGGAGAACTGGAAGCTGCTTACAAAATGACATGAGTCTGTCGAATAATGAGATGCAACTTCATTTGAAATAAGGTTGTAACTGCTGATTTGCAAGATTGAAAATGCATTATGTAAACTCCAGGGAAAGCTGGAAATATTATCAAGAATCTCATTTTTCCATTCTCCCTATATTTTCCAGTTTTCTTACCTTTTCCCATGCCACTCAATGGACAGAAATTTCCACCCAAAAGGATACTCTCCTCAAGTCAAAATGAGAGATGCTGAGAGTGGGAGTGAAGCTGAAAGCTTATGTTTCCTTGGAAACAAGATGTGCCATAGCAACCACATTGCACTAATTGCTGGAAATGAACCCATGAACCAGGGGCAATAGACAAGCAGCATGTTCTCCTAGAACTTTCTAGAATGTGTCTCAGACCTTTTGAAGGAATTGTTCCTGGAACTCACACTGCTAAATTGCATTACTGTCATGTTATGGGGGGTTACTGGTGTTTTATTTCTCAGCAAGAATGATTCTCTTTCTCCTTCATGAGAAAATCAATTAATATTTTGACAGACTCTGGGCACGTCAGTCTCTGATGGTGGCTGATGTTGTGATTTTTGTTGCAGATGGTTTGACAAATAAAAAGTATTAATAAAGATTTATGAATCGATTTACTTGCACAAAGTTAACTTACAAAGTGGCTAGGAAGTGGAATTAAATTGTGTAAATTATTCCTGGTTTACTTATTGAAGGGGGAAGAAATGATATTGGATAGTGAGTTGTCCAGCATAGACAGTCACAGAGCAAGGAGTGTGTTGCTGCAGATCCTGATCATGCTGATCTTGCCCAAACTCCACAAAGACTGCGGCCAAACCCAAGAAGCCTTTTGCTGATAATCAGACTTTAAGGAAAAACTGAGTAATGTGGAGAACCAACTTCCACGCTCAAATGATGAATTTACTGAAGAAAAATGCAAACAGGTGAGAACACTTCAGCATCGGTCTCAGGAACGAAAATACTTGAGTGAGAACTTAAAATGTCTCAATGATAAACACGTGGAAGCAAATTCAACAAAGATTCAGTTTAGAACATCAAATATCAAAAGTCTCTGTGAGGTGACAAATACCTTGAACAGGAGAAGGAATTTCTGATGCCTCAGAATAGTTGGCTCAGTGCAGAATTAAAAACGAAGACAGACAAAATGCTGACGCAGACTGGAGAACAAGAAAGATGAGATGTTCAGTGTGAAAAAAATGAACCAGATATTTGAACAGATAAAGAGACTTTTAAGGAATGGGCTGAGGAGCAATCAGACACATAGGGAGGAATAGTTCCATAATGTGTGGAATTATCGTGTGAAATGGTGAAACTTGTAGCTGGGTTTTTTAAGACCACTATGAAACAGAGGCAACTAAACTGACCAGAGTAGTTGTGTGGTTGAATTAAAAAAAGTCAACAAATTTGAGAATGAATTATGAACTAAGAGAGAAAACAAAAGTCGGAGGAAATTATGAAAGAAGTGAAAATTAAGTTCCCATTTTTAATACTTCACAGAGAAGAAAATGATTGGTTACAAAAGGCTGTGATATGTATCTCAGAGAAACTAGAACATGATCTGAGTAAAGGAACCAAAAGTCCCTTCACGCTGATTGAATAAACTAATATAGACCCACACAATGCAGCCAATTCTGTTCCAAAGGAAGTGATTCAGGGAGATGAGTTTGAAGCTGGTTGTCAGTCAGGAACCCAGCTTCCCACAGCCACCGTCATGGAGCCATGGAATTTCTACCGATAGAGAAAAGGAAAAGCAAAAGGCCAGAGAATGGGAAGGATGTGGTTCATAAATTTCCCAAAAGACTGAAAATATTAGAAAGAGCAACAGAAGAAGGGAACTATTGACATCGCTGAGAAAGATTTCAATGAAGCACATTCAAAAGGGGATCAGGAGAAGGTGACAGATCTCAAAGTCTTCAAAGGTCAAAGCCAACAGGAATCCAAAACATTTCAACACAAAATCTCAATAACTTTCTCAAACCAGCTAAAAGGGATATTATTTGGAATAGAGGTGTATTGTTGGAACATAGAGATATCATTTTTACCTCAGTGACTAAAAATGAGTATTTAAGTTTGAAGAATAAGCTTAGAGGTTAAGGTACATCTCCAGTGCATGAACGGATGGATGATGTGTCTGTGTCCTTAACTCAAATATTCAGTGCAGCTTTAAAGGAAGATTATTAAAACAGTGCTGGTACCTTGAAATGCTAAGGTGTTTAAATCCTGCTACTTGTTCCTGCATTTGGAAGTGTGAAAATTAAGCTGATCTTCATGCTCTGCGAGTGTTGCTACTTTTGCCTGTTCCAATGGTTCCAATCCTACCGAGGAATAAGGATGGGGCTTGTTGAGGGGTTTTGATAAATCATGCGAAACAACTCAAAGGAAACTGAACAGCAGCTGAAGAGTTGCAGTTAGTTTCAGTCAGTAAAGCAATGGCAGAGAGAGAGAAACAGAGTCAGAAACAGGCTCCATGTAGGAACTGACTGAAGTTACAGAGAGGGGCCTGGAACTAGGGATCAGGGAGAAGTCCCAGGAGCGATTTGACAGCTGCAGTTAGTCAGGATTAAGGAAAGCTCTGGGATCCAGGAGTTGTAACTGAGAGGAGGCCAGAGCATAGAATTGCCTTCAGGCAGAGTAAGGCTGTTAGTAGATACCAAACAGTTACACAGTTAAGATTTAGCACAAGTACTGAGAGCCATGGTGTGGCGTGAAGTAGCCTGTGAGACATTAATAGCTCAGGGCAGTATACAGTGAGATCATATAATCCCACGGTAGTGTTTGCTTGGTGCAGCTGAGCAAGCTTGGATCTCAGACTAACCTTGGGAAAGCTTACGTTGTGCTAGAGTACACTTCCCAGAATCCAGAGCATGGTCCCAGGAAAAAGGGTGAATCAACAGAACATGAGCATCACTGAAAATGGGGCGTCAGCCTGGTGGTCCGACAACACAGGACTACTTGCATGTTAAACAGTGTAAGCAGCCTGCAATAGACAGAGCTAAGCAACCCGACAACCAATGGGTCAAATCCCAGCCCTGCAGTCCTGATGCTGAATGGAGGTGGACAATTAGACAATTCTCTGGAGTAGCAGGCTCCACAAATATCCCCCACCTCAATGATAAGGGAGCTCAGAACATCAGGGAAAAGGACAAGACTGAAGCATTGTCATCATTTTCAGCTCAAACTGCTGAGTGGAAACTCCATCTTGGCCTCCACCTGACATTCCCTGCACTGGAGATGCCAGTCTGTGGGTAAGTGGATTCACTCCATGTCATATCAAGGAGGAATTGAAGGTCCTGGACACTAACCTGGACACAAAGGTTAAGTTATCCAGCGGTAACCACACCCCTGACCAAGCTGTGTGACCAAGTTATCCAGCGGTAACCACACCCCTGACCAAGCTGTGTGACCAAGTTATCCAGCGGTAACCACACCCCTGACCAAGCTGAGTGAGTGTAGGTACAGTGCTGCCATTTATAAAGCAGCTTGGAATATCTCATCGACAGTAACCAGGACTGAACCAACCTGATCAATTACAGCTCAAGCTGTCTATTGTTGATAACCATAGCAGGCCTGGTTAATAGGGCTCTCAAATGGCACTTTCAGCAATACGTTGCTAACTGAGTTTGGGCACCACAGCATCCCCAGCTCCTGATATGATTATAGGTTTGGTCCAACTGTTTACAAAGAGCTGAACTGAAGTGAGAGTGACTGCCCTTGACACCAAGGCAGTATTTAACCATGGGTGGGCATCATGGAGCCTCAGGAAAACCCGAATCACTGGGAATCAGGGAGAAAACTCTCCGCTGGCTAGAGACATCCCAAACACAAAGGAAGATGGAACCAAAAGAGAAAATGCTGGAAAATCTCAGCAGGTCTGGCAGCATCTGTAAGGAGAGAAAGGAGCTGACATTTCGAGTCTATCAGACCCTTTGTCAAAGCTAAAAAATAGGGAGCAATAGGGAGGTATTTATACGAGGCTGAGAGAAGGTGAGCTGAAAATGTGTTGCTGGAAAAGCACAGCAGGTCAGGCAGCATCCAAGGAACTGGAGAATCGACGTTTCGGGCATAAGCCCTTCTTCAGGAATGAGGAAAGTGTGTCCAGCAGGCTAAGATAAAAGGTAGGGAGGAGGGACTTGGGGGAGGGGCATTGGAAATGCGATAGGTGGAGGGAGGTCAAAGTGAGGGTGATAGGCCGGAGTGGGATGGGGGCGGAGAGGTCAGGAAGAAGATTGCAGGTTAGGAAGGCGGTGCTGAGTTCGAGGGATTTGACTGAGACAAGGTGGGGGGAGGGGAAATGAGGAAACTGGAGAAATCCGAGTTCATCCCTTGTGGTTGGAGGGTTCCCAGGCGGAAGATGAGGCGCTCTTCCTCCAACCATCGTGTTGCCTGACCTTTCCGCCCCCACCCCACTCCGGCCTATCACCCTCACCTTGACCTTCCTCCAACTATCGCATTTCCAATGCCCCTCCCCCAAGTCCCTCCTCCCTACCTTTTATCTTAGCCTGCTGGACACACTTTCCTCATTCCTGAAGATGGGCTTATGCCCGAAACGTTGATCCTCCTGTTCCTTGGATGCTGCCTGACCTGCTGCGCTTTTCCAGCAACACATTTTCAGCTCTGATCTCCAGCATCTGCAGTCCTCACTTTCTCCTGAGAGAAGGTGAGCCATGGCTCCAGAAACAAAGGCAGCAATAAAGAGGTGATAATGACAGTGCATAGAGAGATTATGGGGAGATTAGGAGCTGTGAGTGACCAAGGCTGAAGCCAGTGCTATGTGATAAAATATGTGGGGGATGGGTGAAGCAAAGGCAAAATGGAAAACAGAGGAGAAGGGTAGCAAAGGGGGAAGAGGAGAGGAAAAAGGTAATGAGAGAGTGGGGAGCGAGAGAAAGAGAGACAATCAAAAAATAAGAGGTACAGAACAGTGAAAAAAATATAAAGCAAGGTAAATAAAATAAATGAAATAAAATGGCGGAGCAGAATGAAAACAGAGGGGTCGAGATGGGATAATCATCTGAAGTTGTTGACTTCAATGTTGAGACCGGCAGGCCTCAACGGGCCCAGTCGGAAGGTGAGATGCTGTTCCTCCAGTTTGTGTTGAGCTTCACTGGAACCTTGCAGCAGGCCCAGGACAGACATGTGGGTATGGGGACAGGATTGGGTGCTGAAGTGGCAAGCCACGGGGAAGGTCATTATCACCTCTTGATTGCTACCTTTGTTTCTGAAGCCATGACTCCCCTTCTCAGCCTGGTATAAATAACTCCCTACTTCTCCCTTGTTTTTAGCTTTGACCAGGGTCAGTTAAACTTGAAACATCAGCTCTTTTCTCTCTTTACAGATGCTGCCAGATCTGCTGAGATTTTCCAGCATTTTCTCTTTTGGTTCAGATTCCAGCATCCACAGTAATTTGCTTTTTTACAAAGGAAGATGGTTGTGGTTAGTGGAGATCAATTATCTCAGTCCAGAATATTCGGCAGGATTTCCACAGGGGAGTATCCTAAGCCTAACCTGAATAAGCTGCTTCTTACACAACATTCCCTCCATCATAAGGCCAGAAGTGAGGATGTTCACTCTCAGTACTATGCCTGAGCTACTGAAGCAGTCCATGTGAATATGCAGCAAGATCTGGACAACATGCAGCTTCAGCTACTAAGTGGAAAGTAACCTTCACTCCCAACTACCAGACAGTGGTCATCTCCAACAAGAGGGAATATAACCATCTCCCCCTGACATTCAATGGCATTATCATTGTTGACTTGCCCACTTTTAATGTTATGAGCTTACCACTGCCCAGCTATATCAGCGATATAAATACAGTGGCCAATCAGCAGGCCAACCGCTGGGAATTGGGTTGTGAGTAACTCATCCCTGCATCCGTACGCCTGCCTACGTCACATAACTCAGGACTCTGATGGGATACTCTCCAGTTGTCTTTGTTATGATGCCAGCTGATATTATCCCCGGACAGTTCAGATCTCAGGGAGGAGAAAGTGAGGACTGCACAGCAGGTCAGGCAGCATCCGAGGAGCAGGAGAATTGATGTTTTGGACATAAGCCCTTCATCAGGAATGAGGCTTGTGGGCTGGGGAGCTGAGAGATAAATGGGAGGGGGTTGGGACTGGGGTGGGGGGGGGAGGGGAAGATAGCTGAGAATGCAACAGGTAGATGAAGGTGGGGAAGAAGGTGATAGATCAGAGAGGAGAGTGGAGTGGATAGATGGGAAAGATAATGGACAGGTCAAGAGGGTGGCGTTGTGTGAGAGGCTTGGGACTGGCATAAGGTGGTGGGGGGGGGAGGGGAAATGAGAAAACTGGTGAAATCCACATTGATCCCGTGTGGTCGCAGGGTCTCAAGGTGGAATATGAGGAGTTCTTCTATCAGGTGTTGGGTGGTTAGCGTTTGGCGATGGAGGAGGCCCAGGACCTGCATGTCCTTGGTGGAGTGGGAGAGGAGTTGAAGTGTTCGGCCATGGGCCAGTGTGGTTGGTTGATGCAGATGTCCCAGAGACCTCCTACTAAAGATTCACAAACCTGACTTCCCCAGTCAACCCACTGTCTCAGCCTGCTCCTGTCCCACTGAACTGATCCCTGCCTACCTTCACACTGCCCTGTCCCCCTTAGTCCAGGAACTCGCCACCTATGTTTGGGATACCACCCATGCTCTTCACCACCCCCAAGATTTTCATATCCCTGGCCCCCAACACTTCATCTTCACCGTGGACATCCAGTCCCTGTACACATCGATCCCCCACAACGAAGGTCTCCAAGCCTTCCATTTCTTCCTCTCACGCCGTCCCAACCAGTACCCTTCCACTGACATCTTCAGCTGAACTGGTCCTCACCCTTAACAACTTCTCCTTCCAATCCACCCACTTCCTCCAAAACAAATGGGTAACCATGGACACCAGCATGGAACCCAGCTATGCCTGCCTCTTTGTTGGATACCTGGAGCAGTCTATCTTCTGCACCAGCACCACCTCCCACCTGTTCCTCCGCTACATCAATGACTGTATCGGTGCTACCTCGTGCTCCCAGGAGCAGGTTGAACAGTTCATCAACTTCACTAACACCTTTCACCCCAACCTCAAGTTCACCTGGACCATCTTGGACACCTCCCTCCCCTTCCTGGACTCTTCCATCTCCATCTCTGACAACCGACGAACCATGGACATCTTCCAAGCCACAGACTCCCATAGCTACCTGGACTACACTCCTCCCACCCTACCACCTGTAAAGACACCATCCCTTATTCCCAATTCCTCCGCCTCCACCTCACTTATTCCCAGGATGGCCAATTCCACCTTAGAAAGTCCCAGATGGCCTCCTTCTTCCACGATCGTAATTTCCACTCCCATGTGGTCGATGCTGCCCTCCAGCACATCTCCTCCACTTCCCGTACCTCCGTCTTTGAATCCCACCCCTCCAACAACAACAAGGACAGAACCCCCCGGGTCCTCACCTTCCACCCCACCAACCCCCGCATACAGCGCATCATCCTCCGCCAATTCTGTCACCTCCAAACAGACACCACCACGAGGGATATATTTCCCTCCCCACGCTTATCAGCGTTCCGGAGAGACCATTCCCTCTGCAACTCCCTTGTCAGATCCATGCCACCCCCACCAGACCACACCCTACTCCCGGCACCTTCCCCTGCCAACACAGGAATTGCAAAACCTGTGCCCACACCTCCCCCCTCACCTCTGTCCAAAACCCAAAGGATCCTTCCACATCTGACAGATATTTGCCTATACTTTCCCATACATCATCTATTGTATACGGTGCACCCGATGTGGTCTGCTCTACATCAGGGAGACAGGATGTCAATTCGCGGATCAGTTCAGAGAATATCTCTGGGACAGCCGCACCCACCAACCCCACCGCCCCGTGGCTGAACCCTGTAACTCCCCCTCCCACTCCACCAAGGACATGCAGGTCCTGGGCCTCCTCCATCGCCAAAACCTAACCACCCGATGCCTGGAGGAAGAATGCCTCATTTTCCGCCTTGGGACCCTGCAACCACACGGGATCAATGTGGATATCACCAGTTTCCTCATTTCCCCTCCCCGCACCTTAACCCAGTCCCAAACCTCCAACTCGACACAGCCATCTTGACTTGTCCATCATCCTTCCCCCCATCTGCTCCACCCTCCTCTACGACATATCACGTTCTCCCCCACCTCCACCTACCTATTTCATTCCCAGCTACCTTCCCCCAGCCCCACCCCCTCCCCCCATTTATTTCTCAGCTCCCCCCCAGCCCACAAGCCTCATTCCTGATGAAGGGCTTATGCACGTCGATTCTCCTGCTCCTCGGATGCTGCCTGACCTGCTGTGCATTTCCAGCACCACACTCTTGACAGTTAAGGTCGCAGAATGAAATCTGGATTGTATAAATCATATTTATTTTAAAAGTGAGGCTCATTTACCGAACCACAGATACACAAGGCTGCAGTCCTCTTCAGCAATAAAACAGAAGCTTCCTGGACAAAATAACAAAAAAGCTGTCTAAATAATGAATATAGATTAGATTACCTACAGTGTGGAAACAGGCCCTTCGGCCCAACAAGTCCACACCCTCCCTCCTAAGAGTCACCCACCCACACCCATTTCCCTCTGAACCGAACATTATGGGCAATCTAGCATGGCCAATTCACCTGACCTGCACATCTTTGGACTGTGGGAGGAAACCAGAGCACCCGAAGGAAACCCACGCAGACACGGGGAGAATGTGCAAACTCCACACAGACTGGAATTGAACGTGGGACCCTGGTGCAATGAGGCAGCAGTGCTAACCACTGAGCCACCGTGCCACCATAGATTGACAGATGTTAAAACACGGCATAACAAACTCTCATCTAAAGCCCTGACATTATCATTTTATCGTGATTCAAATCCAGAGAAATTACCCTTCGATGTCAAATCTTTAAATTCAACTTAACTGCTGCTTCCAGTTTTTTTTAACAGTGCGCTGTCAAGTCTCTGACATGAACACTCATGTCACTGAAAGCTTACTCTTTCTCAGGCTTTTAATAATCTGCATATTTCGAATCAAACACTCCTGGTCTGGAAGTTTCACAAGTTAATCTCCTACACCAAGATGGCCAGGTTTTCCTTGAACATTTTGTCTTTTTAGGTGAGAAAATATATTCCCTTCTTACTCCAGTCGTCTCCTCCTAAACTGTTCAAAAATCAATCCTTGATCGTGAAGCAAGTTAATGATTTTCAATATTTATTCCCCGTTTCATAAACCCCATCATATCAACAACCCTCCATTCACACACCAGGGGGTTTGCAGGGACCTGCTCTCTGACACCTGCTGCATTCAGTCCCTCTTCCAGACTCTGACGATTTTTTAAATACCTTTGACAAAGTAACCAACATCCCGATGCCACCAGTTTGAACTCTAAACTCTTAAAATGATATTAACATTTGTAAAAATCACGAACCTTACATCACACCTGGATAAGTATAACTGCAAGAGCATTCAGGAAGGTTGACAGCACCCAGGATAAAGGACCCCACTTGAGTGGCACTCCATCCATCACCTTTACCATTCCTTCCTTTCACCACTGGCTGACAGGGGCAGCAGTGAGTACCACATCTCACATTCAGTGCAGCTCCTCAGCAAAGCTCCTTTACAAGTCCCTTTCAAACCTGCTGCATTGACCACATGGCCAGCAGGTTCATGGAAACAACACCAGCTGCAAGTTGCCGATCAAGACATACACTACCCGACCTGGAAACACATCACCCTTCGCTCACAATCTCTGGGTAAAGATCAGGGCAATCCCTTCCTCTCTGCATGATGGTGCATCTCCAAGGATTACAGAGGTTCAGGTAGGCAGCACACAACCAGCTTCTCCAGAGCAATGAGGGACAGGGAACTATTGTTGGCCCATCCAGCAACACCTGCATCCTGGGAGAGAATGAAAACAAATGACTGATTTCCCTGGTTTGTCTGCACTAGCGGGAGGTCAGACACTGCACCAGAGTTGGGAGGCCCATTGAAAATCCATGTATGGGCTTGATATCAAAGTCAGAACGGGATTTCAAGCAGGAGGTTCACCTGAACTGAGAGGCTGAAATATTGTTACATTGCTGGGTTTTAAACAGATTAAAAATAAACAGAGACTGGGGTGGGAGAGCTACAGAATATTTTGCAGAGGCATGTTCAAGACTTGGGCAGAGCTGTATTGAACTGCAGTAAGAATGTGACAACAGTCTCACTTTCCAGGCCAATTGAACCTTATATTGGAGTTTATTTACAGTGTGGAGATGAGCATGATTCATACCTTCGATTCCAGTGTTAGTACAAAGAAGAAACCCAGACGGTCACATCTGCAAGTGATCGTATCCACTCTGTTCCCCGGTCCGCTCATGAGGGTGTTACATCGATTCTGATCGAAGGGGCCTGTATTGGAGAATTATTAATCATGAGAATCATTCCCCCATTTACACATTCCAGTATTGAGTGATGTCAGCATTTTAAAACAATCTTCACTTACCATTCCCACCAGAGTCCCGGGCGCTGCATGGTGGAGAATCGGACTAAAATGGAAATGATAAACCAGAACATTAGCTTCACCAACAATAACACAGTTGAAGCAGCTGTGTCGATACAAACACATTGAGACATTTCTCTCTCGCCTGTCTAACAGGGTAAGGCAGGGAAGGAGGAGCAAATGTGATGCCAACTGGGAAATTGTTGGGTTAAATTTTCCGGATCCTGGGCATGACCTCAGTGTTCCCACCAAAGCACCTTTACACAAAGCAGATTCCTAATTAGCCACCTCCCCATTCACCATCTTTAACTTTACCAGGAAGTACAGGGCCCAGTGGGAGGATCTGAAGCAGTGCCCAGGCAGCAGCCTCATTGGGAGAGGAGAACGCTGCTGGACACGGGAGAGATCGAGCAGACACCTTAAAATCGGGGCACTCACAAATGTCTCTCTCTTCAGTGGTGAGAACGATACAAAGTCCTGTGAGGAGCCTCAGGTTGGACAGTGACCCCTCTGAAAGTGTGTCTGCACTACTCCAGGACCACTGTGAGCATTGCAGCTCCCTGATGCTGTCAGTTATATCAGTTACCCATGGTCCACTGCCCTCCCAGTGAGAGAGCCCTTCCACCATGTTACTCAACTCCTGACAGAGCAGGGGCCTGTGTAACACCAGCAGCATTGCAGCACTGGAGGATCATGGTCCCTGACTGGGGCCATATTTGACCTCACTGCCTGGCCATCTCTGTGGAGGTTGCTGCTGAGTCCTGTGATCGCTCCAGTCCCTTATCATGAGAAACTCACCCCTGGACAGGGTCAAGGAATACCCACTCAAGCCACTGTCCCCATAACCACGCCCACTCAAGTTGCTGTCTCCACCCCCACCTTGAATTCCAGCCCCACTCCTGGTCCTAGCTCCCATCTGCGCCATGTCTTCACCATTCCCCCAGACCTCCCCCTCACTGCGACCTTGAATGTTTCTTCCACCACCTCCTCCTCTGGGCCTACTTTTACAACCAAGACTCCCGCCCACCCACCGAGGATCCCTTCTCCCGCCTCCAACACACCCCGTCCACCTAGACACCCCATGGTGGCCTGTTGCCCGCCCTTGATCTCTTCATTTCAAACTGCTGCCGGGACATCAACCGGCTCAACCTGTTCACCCCCCCTCACCCACTCCAACCTCCCACCCTCACAATGCACAGCCGTCCACTCCCTCCGCTCCAACCCCAACCTCACCATCAAATCAGCGGACAAAGAGGGTGCAGTAGTGGTTTGGGCACTGACCTCTACACTGCTGAAACCAGGCTCAAAGACACATCCTCCTACCACCCCCTCGACCATGACCCCACCCTCCCCATCACCAAACCATCATCTCCCAGACCATACACAACCTCACCACCTGAGGGGATCTCCCACCCACAGCTTCCAACCTCATTGTCGAGGAACCCCACACTGCCCGATTCTACCTCCTACCCAAGATCCACAAGCCTGACTATCCCGGCGGACCTATTGTCTCAGCCTGCTCCTGCCCCACTGAACCCATCTCCACCTACCTCGATACTGTCCTGTCCTCCCTGGTCTCGGAACTCCCTCCATACACTGGGGACACCACCCATGCCCTCCACCTCCTCTATGACTTCTGTTTCTCTGGCTCCCAATGCCTCATCTTCACCATGGACATCCAGACCCTCTACACCTCTATCCGCCATGACCAGGGCCTCCAAGCTCTCCATTTCTTCCTCTCCGGGCGACCCCACCAGTACCCTTCCACTGACACTCTTATTCATTTAGCTGAACTGGTCCTCACCCTCAACAATTTCTCCATCGAATCCTCCCACTTTCTCCAGACAAAACAGGTAGCCACGGGCACCCGCATGGGCCCCTGCTATGCCTATAGCTTTGCTGGCTACGTAGAACAGTCCATCTTCCGAAGATACACAGGCAGCACGAGGAAGTCAAAAAGTTCATCAACTTCACCAACACATTTCACCCCGACCGAAAATTCTGTCACACTTCCCTCCCCTTCCTAGACTTCACCATCTCCATCCACGAGGACCGACACAACACTGACATTTTTTGCAAACTCAGGAACTCCCACAGCTACCTGGATTACACTTCCTCCCACCCTACCTCCTGCAAAAATGCTATCCCGTATTCCAAATTCCTCCACCTCCTCTACATCTGCTCCCAGGAGGACCAGTTCCACCACAGAACACACCAGATGGTTTCCATCTTTAAGGACCGAAATTTCCCTCCAACGCATCTCATCCACGTCCCGAACTGCCGTCCTCAAACCCCACCCTTTCAACCGTAACAAGGACAGAACCTCCCTGGTCCTCACCTTCCACTCCACCAACCTCTGGATACATCGCGTCATTCTCCGCCATTTCCGCTACCCCACCAGCAGGGATATATTCCCCTCCCCACCCCATCCGCTTTCTGCAAAGACCGTTCTCTCCACCACTACCTGGTCAGGTCCATGCCCCCTAACAAGCCACCTTCCCGTCCTGGCACCTTCCCCTGCCACTGCAGGAATTGCAAAACCTGCGCCCACACCTCCCCCCTCACCTCTGTCCACATCCATCAAAGTTTCACATGCACTTCCACAGATGCCTGTATCCGTTGGTCCTGATGCGGTCTCCTCTCCACTGGGGAAATTGGATGCCTTCTACAGATGCTTTAGGGAACACCCCTGGGACACCCGCACCAACCAACCACCCCCACCCCAGGGCTGAACATTTCAACTCCCCCTCCCACTTTGCCGAGGACATGATGTTCTGGGCCTCCTCCATCGCCACTCCCTTTCCACCTGACGCCTGGAGGAAGAATGCCTCATCTTCCATCTCAGGACCCTTCAACCCCAAAGGCATCAATGTGGACTTCACCAGTTTCCTCATTTCCCCTCCCCCCACTTTACCCCAGTTCCAACCTTCCAGCTCAGCACTGCCCTCATGACCTCTCCCACCTGTCAATCTTCCTTCCCACCTATCTGTCCACCCTCCTCTCTGACCTATCACCTTTACCTCCACCTCTATCCACATATTGTGCTCTCAGCTACCTTTTCCCCAGCCCCATGCCCCGCCCATTTATCTCTCCACCTCCCGAGGCTCCCAGCTTCATTCCTGATGGAGGGTTCTGGCCCGAAACATTGATTCTCCTGCTCCTCGGATGCTGCCTGACCTGCCGTGCATTTCCAGCAACACACTCTCAACTCTGATCTCCAGCATCTGCAGGCCTCACTGTCTCCTCACAGAGTGACCTGTCAGGGTTTCTGGCTGTTTTACCAGGCCATTCACCTCTAAACCTGTCTCCCATGCAGCCCATGCTGAGTGCCTTTCCAGAACTTGTGGAGGTCATTTTACTGAAACAGGGATTAGTGCTAATGAAGGAAAGATGACAGCTAAAAACATAATAGTCTTGGAGAGATTTAATTGAAGACTTACCTCAATTCCCTGAGGACAGGCAGGACATGGCTGTCACTGTCAGGGAATTGAGGTGAGATTGTGTAGCTCTGTTCGAGGTGATGCTCCATGAACAGGTTTCACTCCGAGTGTCTCTCAGGCTGTAAAGGGGATGGGGTTTGGGTGTTTTGGATGGCCAATGGGACAGCACCTGTTTACACCGAGTCCCTGTCCTTCTCCTGCTGATCTGAAACTGTGGCCATGGGGGGCTGTGGGTCTATTGATGTAAATGAGGAAAATGCCCCATTGAATTTCTTTCTGCTGTTTATGGTCCCCAGAATGTGGGGTACTGGGGACATTGTGTGATCAATTACATTTCATGAAGAGGATTCTGGGTAATCCAAGATGGAGGACAGGAAATATTTCTGGCTGTAACAGGCAGCTCTTTTTTTGAGGTATTTTAGGTGCTGGAGGTGATTCCTTTGAATTCCAGGAGCAGCAATTACTGTTTTATCTGCTGCTGCATTGTTTGGAACTTTGGAGAAAAAAAGTCAAAAGAGCAGAAGTTTTAAAAGGGAGAGGTACAGACAAAGGAAGCACAAGGTGAGGTCAGTGCAGGAGAGAGAGAGAGACCCACATTGCTAACTGACCCAGCAGTGAACCTGTACAGTTACTGCCTTTGCTGTTTGAATTCATGTATTGCTAGACATCGGAGTACGTCTGGGAAAATTAACAAAACAGTGAAATTCACACCTGATCTTGGAGGAAACAGACAAGTGAATATTTTAGGTATGGCCTTACAGTAAGTCTGCAATAGTGAGGAGAGTGGTTTATTTCTTGATTATATGTTATATCGAGATATACCTCTTGATTAAACTTAAAAATAGAAACCGTAAGTATTAATTTAACCTGGAGCAGTGTTTTGTAGAGGAATAAGACAGAGCTCTTTTCTATGTCTATGGATTGAAAGAAGCAAAAATAGCCTTTAGTAGAGTGATATGCTCTTCTTGTCAGATGTGGGAGTTGACGGAGAGTTTACATGTTAGTGAGGATTATACTGGAGTAAATGCCATTGGTTGCAAATCCTCTCAGATTGAATGGATCAACTGAAGCGACAGTTAGAGGAAATGAGGAATTTACAAGAGCAAAGGGATGTGATGGATTGCAGTCATAGGAAGGGAGAAAAGCCACAGATGCAGTCAACTGGCTAAAAGGTAAAAGACAGAGGATGGTGGTGGAGGGTTGTTTTTCAGACTGGAGGCCTGTGACCAGTGGAGTGCCACAAGGATCGGTGCTGGGTCCTCTACTTTTCTTCATTTACATAAATGATTTGGATGCGAGCATAAGAGGTACAGTTAGTAAGTTTGCAGATGACAACAAAATTGGAGGTGTAGTGAACAGCGAGGAGGGTTACCTCAGATTACAACAGGATCTGGACCAGATGGGCCAATGGGCTGAGAAGTGGCAGATGGAGTTTAATTCAGATAAATGCGAGGTGCCGCATTTTGGGAAAGCAAATCTTAGCAGGACTTATACACTTAATGGTAAGATCCTAGGGAGTGTTGCTGGACAAAGAGACCTTGGAGTGCAGGTTCATTGCTCCTTGAAAGTGGAGGTAGATAGGATAGTGAAGGAGGTGTTTGGTATGCTTTCCTTTATTGGTCAGAGTATTGAGTACAGGAGTTGGGAGGTCATGTTGCGGCTGTACAGGACATTGATGAGGCCACTGTTGGAATATTGCGTGCAATTCTGGACTCCTTCCTATCGGAAAGATGTTGTGAAACTTGAAAGGGTTCAGAAAGGATTTACAAGGATGTTGCCAGGGATGGAGGATCTGAGCTACAGGGAGAGGCTGAACAGGCTGGGGCTGTTTTCCCTGGAGCGTCGGAGGCTAAGGGGTGACCTTATAGAGGTTTACAAAATTATGACGGGCATGGATAGGATAAATAGACAAAGACTTTTCCCTGGAGTAGGGCAGTCCACAACTGGAGGGCATAGGTTTAGGGTGAGAGGGGAAAGATATAAAGGAGACCTAAGGGGCACCTTTTTCACGCAGAGGGTGGTGCGTGTATGGAATGAGCTGCCAGAGGAAGTGGTGGAAGCTGGTACAATTGCAACATTTAAGAGGCACTTGAATGGGTATATGAATAGGAAGGGTTTGGAGGGATATGGGCCGGATGCTGGCAGGTGGGACTAGATTGGATTGGGATATCTGGTCGGCATGGATAGGTTGGACCGAAGGGTCTGTTTCCATGCTGTACATCTCTATGACTTTATGACTGTATGACATACATGGGTTAACTCCAGGAAAACTAAGAGAGGTAGGCAGGTAGTGCAGGAGTCTTCTGTGGCGATCCCCATTTCTAAAAAGAACGCTGTTTTGGAAAATGTCGGAGGTGATGGATCCACAGGGGAATGTCACACGAACGGCCAAGTTTACGGTATCAAGACAGGCTCGAATTTAATGTGGGGAACGTCAGGTTCCAAGTGTTCGATTGTGTTACGGGACTCTCTAGTCAGAGGCACAGTCAAACGTTTCTGCAGCTAGCAGCAAAAAATCCAAATGGTGTCTTGCCTCTCTGGTGCCAGGATTAAAGATGTCTCAGAGAGGGTGCAGTGTGTTCTCAAGGGGGAGAGGGGCAAGCAGGAGGTGATTATACACATTGGAACCAATGACATTGGAAGGGAAAAGGTTGAGACTCTGAAGGGAGATTACAGAGAGTTAGGCAGGAAGTTAAAAAGGAGGTCCTCGAGAGTAGTAATATCTGCTACCAGTGAGTGAGGGCAGGAACAGGAGGATAGAGCAGATGAATGCATGGCTGCGGAGCTGGTGTATGGGAGATGGATTCACATTTTTGGATCTTGGGAATCTCTTTTGGGGTAGAAGTGGCCTGTACAAGAAGGACGGATTGCACCTAAATTGGAAGGGGACTAATATACTGGCAGGGAGATTTGCTAGAGCTGCTCGGGAGGATTTAAACCAGTAAGGTTGGGTGGGGGGGGGGGGAGGGGGGGGGTAGGGTGTGGGGGGGTGATGGTAGGGGGAAATTGTGGGGGGTGGTGGGGTAAGGGTGTGGGTGGGTGGAAGGGGGTGTGGTGGTGGGGGACGGGTGTGGGGGGCAATGGGGGGTGGTGGTGCGGTGAGGGGGTGATAGTGAGGAAAGAGATCAATCTGAAACTGGTACAGTTGAGAACAGAAGCGAGTCAAACAGTCAGGGCAGGGAATTACAGAAACATAGCTCAGGGATGGGCAGGACTGGCAGCTTAATGTTTCAGGATACAAATGCGAGAGGAAGGATAGAAAGGGAGGCAAGAGAGGAGGGCAAGTGGCATTTTTGATAAGGGATAGCATTACAGCTGTCCTGAGGGAGGATATTCCTGGAAATACATCCAGGGAAGTTGTTTGGGTGGAACTGAGAAATAAGAAAGGGATGATCATCTTCTTGGGATTGTATTATAGACCCTCTAATAGTCAGAGGGAAATTGAGAAACAAATACATAAGGAGATCTCAGTTATCTGTAGGAATAATATAGTGGTTATGGTTGGAGATTTTAACTTTCCAAACATAGACTGGGACTGCCACAGTGTTAAGGGTTTAGATGGAGAGGAGTTTATTAAGTGTGTACAAGAAAATTTGCTGATTCAGTATGTGGAGTTACCTACCAGAAAAGGTGCAAAACATGACCTACTCTTGGGAAATAAGGCAGGGCAGGTGACTGAGGTGTCAGTGGGGGAGCACTTTGGGGCCAGTGAGCATAATTCCATTTGTTCTAAAATTATGATGGAAAAAGATATACGGGATCTAAAAATTGAAGTTCTAAATTGGAGAAAGGCCAATTTTGATGGTATTTAGCAAGGACTTTCAAAAGCTGATGGTAGGGGGAGGTGCAGATGTTCGCAGGTAAAGGGATGGCTGGAAAATGGGAAGTTGTCAGAAATGAGGTAATGAGAATCCAGAGAAAGTATATTCCTGTCAGGGTGAAAGAGAAGGCTGTAGGTACAGGGAATGCTGGATGACTAAAGAAATTGAAGGTTTGGTTAAGAAAAAGAAGGAAGCATATGTCAGGTACAGACAGGATAGATCGATTGAATCCTTAGAAGAGTATAAAGGAAGTAGGAGTAAACTGAAGAGGGAAATCAGGAGCGCAAAAAGGGAACATGAGATAGCTTTGGCAAACAGAGTTAAGGAGAATCCAAAGGGTTTTTACAAATACGTAAAGGACAAACTAGGGAGAGAATAGGGCCCCTCAAAGGTCAGCAAGGCGGCCTTTGTGTGGAGCCACAGGAAATGGGGCAGATACTATTTTGTATCAGTATTTACTGTGGAAAAGGACACGGAAGATATAGAATGTAGGGACAGAGATGGTGACATCTTGCAAAATGTCCATATTACAGAGGAGGAAGTGCTGGATGTATTGAAACATATAAAAGTGAATAAATCCCCAGGACCTGATCAGGTGTACCCGAGAACTCTGTGGGAAGCTAGGGAAGTGATAACAGGGCCTCTTACTGAGATATTTGTGCCATCAATAGCCACAGGTGAGGTGCCAGAAAACTGGAAGTTGGCTAACGTGGTGCCACTGTTTAAGAAGTATGGTAAGGACAAGCCAGGGAACTATAGATCAGTGAGCCTGACATCGGTGGTGGACAGGTTGTTGGAGGGGATCCTGAGGGACAGGATGTACATGTATTTGGAAACACAAGGACTGATTAGGGATAGTCAACAAGGCTTTATGCGAGGGAAATCATGTCTCACAAACTTGATTGAGTTTTTTGAGGAAATAACAAAGAGGATTGATGAGGGCAGAGTATAGTAGATGTGATCTATATGGATTTCAGTAAGGCATTCGACAAAGTTCCCCATGGCAGACTAGTTAGCAAGGTTAGACCTCATGGAATACAGGGACAATTAGCCATTTGGATACAGAACTGGCTCAAAGGTAGAAGACAGAGGGTGGTGGTCGTGGTTGTTTTTCAGACTGGAGGCCTGTGACCAGTAGAGTGCCACAAGGATTGGTGCTGGTCCACGACTTTTCGTCATTTATATAAATGATTCCGATGTGAGCGTAAGAGGTACAGTTCGTAAGTTTGCTGATGACACCAAAATTGGAGGTGTAGTGGACAGCGAAGAAAGTTACGTCAGATCACAACGGGTTCTTGATCAGATGGGCCAAAGGGCTGAGGAGTGGCAGATTGATAATTTAGATAAATGTGAGGTGCTACACGTTAAGAAAGCAAATCTTAGCAGGAGTTATACACTTAATGGTAATGTCCTAGGGAGTGTTGCTGAACAAACAGACCTTGGAGAGCAGTTTAGCTCCTTGAAAGTAGAGTTGCGGGGAGATAGGACAGTGAAGAAGGTGTTTGGTATGCTTTCCTTTATTGGTCAGAGTATTGAATATAGGAGTTAGGAGGTCATGTTGCAGCTGTACAGGACATTGGTTAGGCCACTTTTGGAATATTGCATGCAATTCTGGTCTTTATTCTATCAGAAAGACATTGTGAAACTTGAAAGGGTTCAGAAAAGATTTACGAGGATGTTGCCAGGGTTGGAGGATTTGTGCTATAGGGAGAGGTTGAATAGGATGGGGCTGTTTTCCCTGGAGCGTCAGAGGCTGAGGGGTGACCATATAGAGGTTTATAAAATCATGCGGGTCATGGATAGGATAAATAGACAAAGTCTCTTCACTGGGGTGGTGGAGCTCAGAACAAGAGGACATAGGTTTAGGGTAAGAGAGGAAAGATAGAGACCTAAGGGGCAACTTTTTCACGCAGACATGTATGAAAGGAGCTGCCAGAGGATGTGGTGGAGGCTGGTACAATTGCAACATTTAAGAGGCATCTGGATGGGTATATGAATAGGAAGGGTTTGGAGGGATATGGGCCGGTGCTGGCAGGTGGGACTAGATTGTGTTGGGATATCTGGTCGGCATGGATAGGTTGGACGAAAGGTCTGTTTCTGTGCTGTACATTGCTATGTTTCTATGACTGTAAGTGACCAAACCAGACTGTGGCCATTTTTAATGATTTTTTCAATAATCTCCAGAAACCTGAATAAACTAGGTCACCTGACCCGAGGGGAACAACATGTTTTACCAGGAATGTTGTGGGGGGTCCACCTGTAACAGAGAAATCCCTCTGACCATGGGATTTTGGATGGGGTCAGGGCCATATCCATGGGGTGGACAATCATTCTGTCCTGTCCCAGACCCTCCTTTCTAAACCCTCCAGAGGAATTTCAGGACACAAAGCGATGGGAAATATCTCACAAGGCACAGCGATCCTCATTTGTACAGCATCATAACATTCCACACCCTCATCATGATCACAGCTTCTGATGGACATTAAAGAGACAAGGAGATCAGCTCCGAATCCCCCAAACCTGCCCAGACAGGGCTCCATTCACATCCTGAGGACTATAGAATTTTGGGGTCATTCAGTTTAACTTGTTCATCAACACTGGAGATGGTCCAGACTGTGCTGCACAATCCAGTCAGACCTGGCTGCTCACAGGCTCAGCTCGATGATATTGTGGAGGTTTATCTCACCTGGAAAGGCAGGTCCTGAAATGTAACTGTCAGAGGGCTGGTGAGATCATCAATCATTGAATCCCCCACTTGGACTGTAACATCGGGTGAGACAGGGTTCCCCTCCTGGCCCTGTAACAACACACAGAATGGATGGTTAAACATCTACTCACTGAGGATTTACAGAACACACAGAAACATTTCAATGATCTTCATTTCTGTGGTGAGGGTGAACAGAGGAGGCTTCCTCATTGTAACAAATGTTACCTTAGGGGCTGCAATCCCAGAAGCTCCCTTTGCTGTCAGAAATGTGTGAATGATAACTCCAGACCCTCCATGAAGCTTTCTGCCCGCCCTGCCCTAGACTGTGGGGATGGGTCATTAACACATTAAAGTACATCAGTGATGTCCACCCCAGTGGAAGTTCAGAGAGACAGAGCGACCCCTTACACAGGGACAGAAACAGAAATACAGAGACACTCAGTGTTGGGGAGTGAAGGGGTGTGGGCTACAAACCCTGTTCCTGATGGTGAAGCCCAGTCACCCCCTGGTTTTGATTCTTGGGTGCTTATTGAGACTCACTAATGGTTCCTCCACTCCCACTGTTCACTTTGTTCAACATAACGATTCTCCCAAAATCCAGAGCTTTCAGTTGTGACTGATGCAGTGTGACTGGTTTGGGGGGATATATAGTGAAACACCAGACAACTGGTATCTCTGATTCCCTCAAGGACGTGGTCTCCATCTGCACCAGCTCCTGTACAACTCAGAGACAAGGGACCCTCAAGATAAGGAAGATGTTCATCGGAAATAACACAAAGAACTGTGGATGCTGAGGATCTGAAATGAAAACAGAAAGTGCTGGAGAAACTCAGCAGGTCTGGCAAAACCTGTGGAGAGAAAGTAGAGTTATTGTTTCTATATTTCTATTTGTTCAGTAACCCTTGTTCAGGACTGTTCTGAAAATGGGTCAATGGACTCAACTCTGCTTTCTCTCCGTAGATGCTGCCAGACGTGCTGAGTTTCTCCAGGAAGATGTTCCTCTAGCTCTACTCCACACTGTTACAGAACAGCTTTACCCTATGCCAGCTTTCGAAGGGCTGCAGGCTGTGAACCCGATTTTCCCTTTCCCAGGCTCGAACCCCACCAACCAGAAACAGAGCCCTGCAACTGGGGAGAAGGAACCTCAGGCTGAAAATCCCGAATCCCGACTGAAAGCACAGAAGGTGGTGATTTGGTCCATCGAATCTGTACCTGGTGTTTCAAAGAGCAATCCACTGAGGGTCCCCTCCTTTTTAGATTAGATTACATTACAGTGTGGAAACAGGCCCTTCGGCCCAACAAGTCCACACCGACCCGCCGAAGCGTAACCTACCCACACCCCTACATTTACCTCTTACCTAACACTATGGGCAATTTAGCATGGCCAATTCACCTGACCTGCACATCTTTGGACTGTGGGAGGAAACCGGAGCACCCGGAGGAAACCCACGCAGACACGGGGAGAACGTGCAAACTCCACACAGTCAGTCGCCTGAGGCGGGAATTGAACCTGGGTCTCTGGCGCTGTGAGGCAGCAGTGCTAACCACTGTGCCACTGTGCCGCCCACTTTGCTCTGTCCTTATAGAATCAGACAGCACGGACTCATCTTCTGGCAATCCTTCTCCTTCAATTATTTATTCTATTCCATTTTAAAATTTAATCCTGAATGTGCACCCACTGCACTATCAGCCATTACATTTCACAGGCGAGCTGCAGATTATATTAAACTGTTTCTCCTCATATCACCTCTGCCCCTTTTTCTAAATCTGTGCTCCCTGATGAACCATCCTTCAGCTATTGGAAACAGATTCTATTCCTTTGCTCGATCAAAACCCTTCACTGTTTTAAATACCTTTATCAAGTCTCCCCTTGGCCTTCCCTTCCACAGTCTCTGTGCTGCTCTTTTCTCAGTCCATTTGACCCTTCCCTGACTCCATGACTTTGACCTTCTGACCTCAGACCCTCCTGCTCCTGTACTCGAATCCTCTTGCTGCAAAGGCCAGTGTACCATTTACCTTCTTCCCCACCTGCTGCTCCTCCAGGCTTCCTTTCAGTGACTGGTGTACAAGGACACCCAGGTCTCATGGCACCACCCCCTCCCCCAATTTATCACCATTCAGATAATGATCGGCCTGTCTGTTTTTGCTACCAAAGTGAACAATCTCACATTTATCCACTTTATACTGTGTCTGCCATGTACTTGCTCATTTACTTAACTTGTCCAAAACATACTGCAGCTTCTCTGCATCCTCCTCACAGCTCACCCTCCCACCCAGCTTTGTATCATCTGTAAACTTGGAGATATGGCACGTAGTTCCCTCATCGGAATCATTCATGTCCATTGTGAATAGCTGGGGCCCAAACACTAATCCCTGCAGTACCCAACACTGCCTCCCACAAAGAAAAAGACCCATTTTGTCCCACCTGTTGTGGATTCGGTCAGTTTAACACTTCGGCCTCCCTAGTCCCTCTTGGGAATGTCACACAAGATGGAAACTGGCGACGAGGATAAAACAGCTTTGAGATCGACCGGATCGATAAACTGACTCATCAGGAAAGAAAAGCAGAATCGTGGACCTCACTGTAGATCTCAGAGGCATTTTGATAAAATGAAGGAAAATCATCAAAAGACACTCTCGCTGCACTGAAGCAGGTACGGTCAGGAAATAAAACAAATTCACCCGAGGGAAGAGGGGAACAGTGCAGAAGAAGCTCACCATGGGCCCCACCCTGAAAGGACACTGTGAGTAACAACTACCCTACACCGAGGGAAATGGTTACAGCTCAGGGTGTAGTGTTGGAAAAGAAACAGGCAGCCTCAGGAATACCTTATTTTAAACAGGAACAAGTGAACCAGCGTTAAACATTTAGCTCCAGGGGACCATGAGGTGAAAATACTGAGAGCTGGTACTCGCACTCAGAGAGATTTTCATATTTTGTTCAAGCTGACAAAATTGAAGCAGATATAGTCATCCTTGTGTTCTTCAGTATTATGGGATGGGGAGAGGCTTTTAACTTCCTGAGGAGTCTGGGACAGCCAGAGAAGCCGGGTTCCAAAACTTATAAAGAAATAATAGGAATCCTCCAGAACCATTTTTCACCAAAATCATTGGGGATTCTGAAAGGTTCAGATTGCATAAAGATAACCAGCAAGTTGGTGAGTCTGTCTCCCAGTTTGTAGCAACTTCAAAGCCATTAGCAGAATGTTGTGAATTTGGAGACAACGTAAATGATACAATCAGAGACAGACTGGTGTGTAGTTTAAGATTTGAAACAGTCCAGAAGTCATTACTGACAGAAAGGAACCTAGATTTAAAGAAAGCTCTGGGAATAGCAGTCTCTGTGGAACCAGCAGATAAGAAATTTAAAACTCAACAGCTCAGCTTGTTTTTTAAATATTCACTCATACGATGAGTATGTGACTGGCGAGACCAGCATTTATTGCCCATCTGTTTGCTGGGTCTGGAGTCAGATGTAGGCGAGACCAGGTAAGGATGGCAGTTTACTTCCCTAAACCAGATGGGTTTTTTTCCCAAAGGTTGACAATGACTGCATGGTCATCATTAGACTCTTAATAATAGATTTTCAATTAAATTTAAATTCCACCATCTGCTGTGACAAAATTTGAACTCAGGCCCCAGAATATTCCTGGTGTCTCTGGGTGAACAGCCCAGTGATAATACCATTGGGCCATTGCCCCTTCAAGGTGGAACATCAGAGCTTGTAAAATGGCGGCTGAGAAAGTTTGCAAAATGGTGGCTGAGAAACAATCACGAATGCAGACTCAAGACATTACTGCCTTTAGGACTCAGTCCCAAGTTTAATAATTTTAAACCATGAATATCTCCTTCCTTGTCTAATACCTTCTCCCACGTTTGCCATTGATGTGGTAAAACTGGTCAGAGAGCAGCACATCGCTGGGATATAGAAGCTGTATGCTGAACCAGCAGCAGAAAAGGACTCATTTCATGGGTGTCGTTGATTGTAACGATGTGAATGTTCCCTTGTACGGTCAGGCTGAAGATTTGCCCTTACACATTGTCAAAGGAAATTTTCTAGCTTTATTGTGAAGAGTATAGTTGGAAAAAGTCAAAATCAACTGGACGGAAGTGAATTACTTGTTAGATTCTGAGACTGATCTCCACAAAAGGTGTTCAATGGGAATCTGGGAAGCATGGAAAAGGTCTCTTGTTGAATGGGATGAGGGTCAAGCAAAATGTTACATTGCTGGATTATCCTCATCCAATCAGAGCAAAGGTCGAGGCAGAATGGGAGAGGCTGGTCAAGATGGGAGCCCTTGGACCCGTAAATGTGAGTGATTGGGCCATGCCCATTGTGCCAGTGTGAAAGAAAGATGGATTGATACCCACCTGTGATGAATTTACGATCACTATTAACCCAGAACTGTGTGCTGTGCAGTAAACATTACCTTTAATCAGTGATCTATTTGCTGGAACAAACAAAACCTAAATTGCTGGAGAAACTCAGCAGCATCTGTGGACCAAAAACAGAAATAGCCTTTCGAGTCCCGTGACCCTTTTCCAGATCTGATAGCAGGTGGGAAAGGGTGGTATTTATGCTGGGGACAGGGGTGGTGGAGGAGAGCTTGGAGTTAGTGGATGGGTGGAGACAGGGCCAAGAGAAAGAGAGAGAGAGAGAGAGAGAGAAAATGTCAGTCAACAACAGGATTGGTTACAGTAAGCCAAGAATAAGAGAAGCCAGAGAGATGACAGTGGGGACTTTAAGTCGGTGAGAGTGGGTTTGCTGTTTTCCTCTTCCTCGTGTGCTGAAAGCAACCCATTCCATGACAGGATCTGGGGTGTGTGGGACTCAGTAACAGAAAGGGAAGGAGGTGTTCATGCTGTAAAATTATTAAACTGGAGACTGAGTCCTGAAGGCTGGAAGGTCCCCAAGCAGACGATGAGATGCTGTTCCTCCAGTTTGTGTTGAGCCTCACTGTAACAGGCCTGAGACAGAAATGTTAGGATGGGAATGCAGTGGTGTGTTGAAGTGGCAGGCAACTGGAAGCTCAGGGTCACTTTTGCCGACAGCACATCGATGTTCCACAAAGCGGGAACCCAGTCTGTGTTTCATACCCCCAGTGTAGAGGAGACCACATTGTGAGCAGCGCAGACAGTAAATCAGATTGAGTGAAGTGCAGGTAAATCACTGCTTCACCTGGAAGGTGTCTCTGGGGCCTTGGATAGTGAGGAGGGAGGAAGTAAACGGGCAGGTGTTACACCTTCTGCAATGGCATTGGTCTCTTTGCTGGATTAGCTGGGGGTCAGCATTTCACTAAAATTGATCTGAGTCGAGCCTATCTCCAGATAAGTATAGACCCTGAGTCACAGAAATACTTGTCAATTCTAACACATAAAGGGATATTCCAATACAAGAGCCCTGTATTTGGAATCACATCTGCACCTGTGTTACTCCAACGTGCCATGGGTCAGATTGTCAGTGATTGGAAGGAATCAGAGTTACCGAGACAATATTTTAGACAGGGGGAGAAATGAAAGAGAACATCTCAATAATTTAGATGCTGCTTTGCAGAGACTTGAAGATTATGCCCTCAGACTGAGACAAGACAAATGTAAATATTTTAAATCTCCCATTGAATATTTAAGGCATGTTATTGATGCTCAGGGACTACACAAGTCACCTTCACAAGTAAATGTCCCATAATTGTGGCACCACTGCCTAAAATATACCAACCACTGTGGTTTTTGGGTTGGCTAAATTATAATGGAAATCGATTATCCGAACGAGATGGGCGGGCACTATTTCGTTCGGAAAATCAATTATTCGGAAAATCGATTAAATGCCTTTGTTCTGGGGCTCGGAGTTTTAAAGTCTGCTCCCGATTCAGGAGACTGCAGCAGCACATGGCGTGCAAGACCCGACACCATCACTGCCCCCGGCCCCGTGCAACCCCGCCCCCAATCCGGTCCAACCCCACCCCCCCCCCATTCCGGTCCAACCCCGCCCCCAATCCGGTCCAACCCCATCCCCCCCAATCCGGTCCAACCCCACCCCCCCCCTCCTAATCGGGTCCATCTCAGCCCCCAATCCGGTCCAACCCCACCCCCCAATCCGGTTCAACATCGCCCCCCCCCCAATCCGGTCCAACATCGCTCCCCCCCCCAATCTGGTCCAACCCACTCCCCTCCAATCTGCTTCAACTCTACCCCCACTCCGGTCCAACCCATTCCCCTCCAATCCGGTCCAACCCCGCCCTCCAATCCGGTCCAACCTCGGCCCCCCAATCCGGTCCAACCCAGCCCCCCCCTCAATCTGGTCCAATTCCACCCCCAATCCGATCCAACCCCACCCCCCCAATCCGGTCCAATGCCGTTCCCCCCCCCCCCCCGCAATCTGGTCCAATTCCACCCCCCAATCCTGTCCAACCCCACCCCTCCAATCCAGTCCAATTCCCCCCCCCCCCCCAGTCCAGTCCAACCCACTCCCCCAATCCGGTCCAACCCATTCCCCTCCAATCCGGTCCAACCCCGCCCTCCAATCCGGTCCAACCTCGGCCCCCCAATCCGGTCCAACCCAGCCCCCCCCCTCAATCTGGTCCAATTCCACCCCCAATCCGATCCAACCCCACCCCCCAATCCGGTCCAATGCCGTTCCCCCCCCCCCCCGCAATCTGGTCCAATTCCACCCCCCAATCCTGTCCAACCCCACCCCTCCAATCCAGTCCAATTCCCCCCCCCCCCCCCAGTCCAGTCCAACCCACTCCCCCAATCCGGTCCAACCCCACCACCCCCAATCCGGCTCAACCCCACCGCCCCGCCCTGTCCAACCCACACCCCCCAATCCAGTCCAGCCCCAACCCCCCAAATCCGGTCCAACTCCACTCCCCCAGTCCAGTCAAACCCTGAACCCCCCAATCCAGTCCAACCCTGCACCCAATCTGGTCCAACCCATACCCCCCAATCCGGTCCAACCCATATCCCCCAATCCGGTCCAACCCCGCCCCCACAATCTGGTCCAACCCCGCCCCCAATCTGGTCCAACCCTGCCCCCCCCCAATCCGGTTCAACAATGCCCCCCCCAATCCGGTCCAACATCGCCCCCCCCCCTCACCCCAATCTGGTCCAACCCTGCCTCCCCAATCCAGTCCAACCACACCCCACCACCCAGTCCAACCCCACCTCCCCAATCCGGTCCAACCCCACTCCCCCCCTCCGGTCCAACCCACTCCCCTTCAATCTGCTCCAACCCCGCCCCCCCTCCGGTTCAACCCTGCCCTCCAATCCGGTCCAACCTCGGCCCCCCCCAATCCGGTCCAACCCTGCCCCCAATCTGGTCCAACTCATACCCCCCAATCCAGTCCAACCCTGACCCCCCCCAATCCGGTCCAGCCCTGCCCCCAATCTGGTCCAACCCATATCCCCAATCCGGTCCAACCCTGACCCCCCCAATCCGGTCCAACCCCGGCCCCCCCAATCTGGTCCAACCCACACCCCCCCAATCCAGTCCAACCCCACCCCTTCAATCCGGTCCAACCCCGACCCCCCCAATCCAGTCCAACCCTGGCCCCCCCAAATCCAGTCCAACCCTGGCTCCCCCCAATCCGGTCCAACCCAACCCTCCCCCAATCCAGTCCAACCCTGGCTCCCCCCAATCCGGTCCAACCCAACCCTCCCCCAATCCAGTCCAACCCTGGCCCCCCCCAATCTGGTCCAACCCCGACCCCCAGCACAAGGCGTGCAAGCCCCCGCCCCAACACAGCTCATCACCGCCGCACCCCGACTCCTCTCCGGGGCACCTGGACTGTACACCAACAAGACTGCTGCTGCTGCTGCTGTCTGTGTGGGGTAAGTCTCCAAATAACGCACACGCACACGCACACACACACACAATACTACAAATTTTTGACAGGTTCCATGTTTGCCCTGTACAGGACAATGTTGGAGAGATTATTCTTGGAACCCGTGGGGGTGGGGGGTGTGTGTGTTAGGGTACACTCCTCTGTAGAACTCCAGGGAAAGTGTGGGGAGAGAGAGAGAGGGCGGGAGGTCACTCACTTGGAGATGGTGCCTGTTTCATCAATGTAAACAAAAGATGCAATCACTGCTGGAAACATGATTTTCGGATAATTTCTATTTGGATAATTGAGGTTCCCCTGCAATGGCAGGTTTGTCCAAGTCTTGCAGCCATTCTCCAGCCGTTACACAATTATTCTGCCGAAACAGGAACTGGAAATGGGAAGACCAATGTGAAAGCTTTTACACAAGCCAAGGATTCTTTATGAATTCAGGAGGCCTGACCCAGTTTGACTGAAAGCTATCACTGCAGCTAGCATGTGATGTCCCACTGAATGGAGTGGGAGCAGTCATTTCTCACGTGGTACCCAGCGGGAAAGAGAGCCAATAGATTTTACACCAAGATGATTGAACAAAGCAGAAGTGAGCTCTGCACAGATAGAGAAGCTCTTGGAATCATTTCTGGCAATATATCAATCCCTGTGTGGCCTGGAACTTACCCGACTCACAGCCCACAGCCCACTGACCACAATATTTGGGCCTCATACAGAGATACCTTCTCGAGCAGTGAGCCATATGCAGAGGTTCGTGTTGTTGCTGTCAGCTCACACTCATACAATGAAGTATCAGCAATGCAACTTACATGGGAATGTCCACGGGCTCTTTCAGTTACCTTTGTCAAATAAGTTAAATACAAATAGTCCTTATGCAGACATCTTCTACATTGAACAACAGAGAACATTCCGGAAATGGCCGGAGAAGTTAAGAACTGCACCAGAAATGATCCACTGTTATTAAAAGTGACGGATGTGGTGTTTCATGGTAAAGTCACAGGAACATCACCAGAACTGAAGCCAACGTACCTCCCAATACACTAGAGCCAGTCTCAATACCAGAAACTTGGCTGTTTGTGCTACGTTCCCCTGAGAATCCAATATTAGGACATCATCCCTTGTCTTACCCATGTCATTGGCACCAATGTGTACCACGGCCACTGGCCGTTCACCCACTCACTTCAGAATGTCCTGCAGCCACACCTAGACATCCTTCACCCGAGCAGCCGGGAGGCAACATACCATCCTGGAGTCTGGTTTACAGCCACAGGACCATCTATCTGTTCCCCTTATTACTGAATCACCTCTGACAACAACCCTGCTCATTTTCCTCCATGGGGTAGGCCTCCAAATCCTCAAATCATAGAAACTCGACAGTGTGGAAACAGGCCATTTTGCCCAACAAGTCCACACTGACCCTCCGAAGCGTAAACCAGCCAGACCATTCCCCAACCCTAAATGGTCTCCATTTACTCCTCACTAATGCACCTAACCAACACATCCCTGAACACTTTAGCATGGCCAATTCCCCAAACCTGCATATCTTTGGACTGTGGAGGAAACCAGAGCACCCGAAGGGGACCCACATAGACACAGGGCGAATGTGCAAACTCCACACAGAGAGTCGTCCGAGGCTGGAATTGAACCCGGGGCCCTGGCGCTGTGAGGCAGCAGTGCGAACCTCTGAGCCACTGTGCCACTCTGAACTGTGTGAGGGACAGACACTGGGAGTGGAGTCAGCACTGGACCCTGTGGGGGAGGGGCACGGAGCAGTGAGTACAAATGTTGGCCACTGGGATAAAGGCACAGGGCCCAGTGTTGGCTCCACTCCACGTGCCCCTCCCCCACAGAGCTCAGTGCTGACTCCCCACCACATCCTCCTCCCCCAAAGGGCCCAGTGCGAACTCCACTCCCTGTGCCCCTGTGAGTTGCTCCTGATGTCGAGATGGGCCTCACTGCACATGTCACCCAATTCTGTCACACAACTCACCATAACACTCGCTGCTCAGACCCCGATACGATGCTGCCCATTACATTTGGTCCCCACATCCACATCATTGGTTTCGATTGTGAACAGCAGTGATGCAAACACTGATCCTTGTGGGACCTCACTGGACACAGGCTGCCATCTTCAGAGTCACCCATTTATTCCAACTCTGTTTTTTGTCTGGTAACCAATTCCCAATCCCCACAGCAGGACCTTTCTCCCAGTCCCTGGTGCTCGAAGTGTGTTTCCCAACCTCCTGCTTGGGGCCTTATGAAAATCCAAATACATCCCATCCTCCTGTTCTCCATTATATACGTTACAAGTAATAGCTTCAAAAATCTCCAACAGATTTGTCAAACATGATTTCCCTTTCACACATCCGTGTGGACCCTGTCCAAACAAATGTTATTTTCGAAGTATTCAGTTATCACAAACTTGCAAATCGATTCTCGTATTTTCGCTCCTCCTGGTCTAACGCTAACAGGTTTGTAGTTTTCTGTTTTCTCTCTTTCTCCCTTCTTCATTGTTGGGGAATATATTTCTGAGTGGTTTCAGCTACTGCTTGGATAACAGTGGTGAGGATTGTGGGAATGATGGTGTCAGGGAAAGGTTACTAGACGAGTCATCCAGAGGTCTCAGTCAATGCAGGATGTGGGTTTAAATCCCAGGGCAGATGTGAAAATTAAATCCAATTACCTAACAAATACATTTGGAATCAAAAGCGCGTCCCAGTAATGGTGACCATGGAACTATCAGGTTGTCACTAATGCTGTTCAGGGAGGGAAATCTCCCATCATTCCCCAGTCTGGCTGATATGTGACTCCACATTGGCTCATGTGAAATGGCCCAGTAAGGTGAACCAAACAGCCCCTCCATTGTAATGACTGTGCACAGGAAAGGGAAATGGTGAACCAGGAAGAGCAGTCCATCACACACAATACAGGAAGTTTCCCACAATTTGGACAATGACAGATATGCCCTGACAAAGGACAGAAAGTGCTGGACAAATCCATCCCAATTAATTCCCACCCGATCAGTCTGCTCTCAATCATCTGTGAAAGTGATGGTCAAGGTGTTAATATCGCTATCAGCCGGCATTTGCAAAGGAATAGACAAACAGGCTGGAACAGACAGATTATTAATCAGTCAGGAATCAAGGGTATCAGGGAAAAGGCAGGAAAGTGGAGTTGAGGATTATCAGACCAGCCATGATCACATTGAATAGTGGAACAGACTTGATGGGCTGAATGGCTTCCCTTCGCTCCTCCATCTTATGGTCTTAGTTTAACCACAAAACATGAGTCAAATAAGAGATGAGCCATCACCAACCCAGTGCCAAGGGGCGGCTCCACACGGAAACAGATGAGAACGAGCTGCTCCTTTTTGGCTGGAGAATGGAAGAATGGTGACACCAGAAAAAGTAATGGCAAAACTTTAAGGAGCTGGAGGAAAATACCCCGTGTTTCTGAAACACTTGAAATTGCAAATGGTGGAGCATATCCCAACCCAAATTACTGAGTGCAGTGGGATGTCCAGTGGGCACCCCCCTGTGTACTAAAGTGGAACAGGCCGGATTGTTCAGTTTGTGATGAAAGGTGTGTGATGACGGAGCTTAAAGATGACCAAGGTCAGTCTTTCTGGAACCATGATTTAAATCCAGGATGTGCCTCCTGGGGAGTCAAGTTTGTTTGAACTGAGATGGGCAGAGGGGTTTTATGAGTGGAAAGAGAAAATGTGAAGCTATTAGCTGACTATACCTCTTACGCTCACATCCAAATCATTTATATAAATGATTAAAAGTAGTGGGCCCAGCACCGATCCTTACGGCACTCCACTGGTCACAGGCCTCCAGTCCGAAAAACAACCCTCCATCACCACCCCCTATCTTCTGTCTTTCAGCCAGTTCTGTATCCAAATAACAAGTTCTCCCTGTATTCCATGAGATCAAACCTTGCTAACCAGTCTCCCATGGAGAACCTTGTCGAATTCCTTACTGAAGTCCATATGGATCACATCTACTGCTCTGCCCTCATCAATCCTCTTTGTTACTTCTTCAAAAAACTCAATCAAGTTTGTGTGACATGATTTCCCATGCACAAGGCCATGTTGAGTATCCCTAATCAGTCATTGCCTTTCCAAATACATGTACATCCTGTCCCTCAGGATTCCCTCTCACCATTCCCACCACCGATGTCAGGCTCACCGGTCTATAGTTCCCTGGCTTGTCCTTACCACCCTTCTTAAACAGTGGCACCACATTAGCCAACATCTGGCACCTCACCTGTGACTATTGATGGCACAAATATCTCAGGAAGAGGCCCAGTTATCACTTCCCTAGCTTCCCACAGAGCTCTAGGGTACACCTGATCAGGTCCTGGGGATTTATCCACCTTTATGTGTTCCAAGACATCCAGCACTTCCTCCTCTGTAATATGGACTTTTTTCAAGATGTCACCATATATTTCCCAACATTCTATATCTTCCATGTCCTTTTCCACAGTAAGTACTGATGCAAAATACTCCTTTACTATCTGCTCCAGCTCCTGCGGCTCCACACAAACGCTTCCTTGGTGATCTTTGAGGGGTCCAATTCTCTCACTAGTTACCCTTTGTTTCTTAACATTTTTGTAAAAACCCTTTGGATTCTCCTTAACTCTATTTGCCAAAGCTATCTCATGTACCCTTTTTGCCCTCCTGATTTCCCTCATAAGTTTACTCCTATTGCCTTTATACTCTTCTGATAATTCACTCGATCTATCCTGTCTATACCTTACATATGCTTCCTTCTTTTTCTATACCAAACTCTCAATTTCTTTAGTCATCCACCATTCCCTATACTTACCAGCCTTTCCTTTCACCCTGACAGGAATATATTGTCTCTGGACTTTCGTTATCTCATTTCTGAAGGCTTCCCATTTTCCAGCCGTCCCTTTACCTGCGAACATCTGCACATTCCCCCCCCACCCCCCACCCCCCATCAGCTTTTGAAAGTTCTTGCCTCATACCATCAAAATTGGCCTTTCTCCAATTTAGAACTTCAACTTTTAGATCTGGTCTATACTTTTACAACACTATTTTAAATCTAGTAGAATTACGGTTGCTGGCCCCAAAGTGCCCCACCCCCCACTGACACCTTAGTCACCTGCCCTGCCTTATTTCCCAAGAGTAGGTCAAGTTTTGTACCATCCCTAGTAGGTACATCCGCACACTGCATCAGAAATTTTTCTTGTAAACACTTAACAAACTCCTCTCCATCTAAACCTTCAACATTATGGCAGTCCCACTCAATGTTTGGAAATTTAAAATCCCCTCCCATAACCACCCTATTATTCTTACAGATAACTGAGATCTCCTTACAATTTTGTTTTTCAATTTCCCTCTGACTATTAAGGGGTCGATAATACAATCCTAATAAGGTGATCATCCCTTTCTTATTTCTCACTTCCACACAAATATCTTACCTGGATGTATTTCCAGGAATATCCTCCCTCAGTACAGCTATAATGCTATCCCTTATCAAAAATGCCACTCCCCCTCCTCTCTTGCCTCCCTTTATGTCCTTCCTGTAGCATTTGTATCCTGGAACATTAAGCTGCCAGTCCTGTCCATCCCTGAGCCACGTTTCTGTAATTGCTACAATATTCCAGATCCATGTTCCCAATCTGACCTGTGTTCATCTGCCTTCCCTGTTAGGCCTCTTGCATTGAAATAAATGTAGTTTAATTAATCAGTCCTACCATGTTCCTGCCTGTCCTGACTAATTGACTCGCTTTTGTTCTCAACTGTACCAATCTCAGATTGACGTCTTTCCTCACTGGGTCCCAACCTGACCTTAAAATTTGATCACATGGGATTCAGGGTGAACTTGTCAATTGGATACAAAATTGGCTTCATGGTAGGAGATAGAGAGTGGTGGTGGAGGGTTGTATGTCAGACTGGAGGTCTGTAACCAGCAGTGTTCCACAGGGATCAGCACTGGGCCCACTGTTATTTGTCATTGATATAAATGATTTAGATGAGAATATAAGAGGCAGGGCCAGTAAATTTGCAGATGACACCAAAATTGGTGGGGTTGGAGACAGTGATGACGATTATCTGAGATTATAAATGGATCTTGATCAATTAGGCCAATGGGCTGAGGCGTGGCAGATGGAGTTTAATTTGAATAAATGTCAGGTATTGCATTTTGGTAAAACAACCAGGGGCAGGACCTACACAGTTAATGGTCGGGCCTGAGGGAATGTTATAGAACAGAGAAACCTCAGGGTTCAGGTACATAGTTCATTGAAAGTTGAGTCACAGGTAGACAGGGTGGGAAAGAAGGTGTTTGGCACCTTTATTGCTGAGACCATTGAGTAAAACAGTTGGGATGTCATGGTGTGATTGTACAGGACATTGGTGAGGCCAATTTTGGAGTACAGTTACACAATCCTTTTTCCAAAATCCTTGGGGCCAGCTGTTTATCGGAATTTGGGGGAATTTTTCGGATTTGGAACAAATGACATTTTCACAGGGAAATGAGAAAAGTATTACCTAACAGCAGATGCAGTGTGAATAGTACAAGCACTGAGACACAATTGATGCCTGTCAGTGCTGGGCCACACCACCATGTCACATCTGAGTGACGCAAATCGAGTGGGTCACCTGTACACACGCCAAAATGGCGCTCCACACTCCAGAAAAACAATTTCGGATTTTGGAGCTTTTGGAGTTTTGAATTTTGGATAAAGGATTGTGTACCTGTACTGTGTACAGTTCTGGTTGCCATGGTACAGGAAGGATATGGTTGAATTGGAGAGGATGTAGAAAAGGTTCACAAAGATGGTGTAAGGAATGGAGGGTTTGAGTTATAAGGAGTGGCTGGATAAGCTACAAGACTTTTTCACTGCAGCGTAGGAGGTTAAAGAGTGACCTTCGAACACAGAACACAGAACAGTCCAGCACAGGACAGGCCCTTCAGCCCACGATGTTGTGCTGAGCATTTAATTTAATCTAAGATCAATCTAATCTACACATCCCTCAGGTTACTGCCATCCATGTGCTTGTCCAGCAGTCGCTTAAACATCCCTAATGTCTCTGACTCGACTCCCACCACTGGCAGTGCATTCCACGTACCCACCACTCTCTGAGTAAAGAACCTCCCTCTGACATCACCCCAATACCTACCCCCAATCACCTTAAAATTATGATCCCTTGTGACAGCCATTACTGCCCTGGGGAAACGTCTCAGGCTATCTACTCTATCTATGTCTCCCATTCCCTTGTACACCTCTATCAAGTCACCTCTCTCTCTTCCTCTCTCCAGTGTGAAAAGCCCAAGCTCACTCAACCTCTCTTCATAAGACAAGTCCTCCAATCCAGGCAGCATCCTGGTAAATCTCCTCTGCACCCTCTCTAAAGCATCTACATCCTTCCCCTAATGAGGCGATCAGAATTAGACACATTATTCCAAGTGTGGTCTAACCAGGGTCCTATAGAGCTGCAGCAAAACCTCCTGGCTCTTAAACTCAATCCCCCTGTTAATGAAAACCAAAACACCATCCACCTTCTTAACACCCCAATCAAATTGGCAGCAACTTTGAGGGACGTATGTCCATGGGCCCCAACATCCCACTGTTCCTCCACTCTGCCCACAATCCTGGCTTTAAGCCAAAAGCCAATATCACCCGCACTGTCTGTGTCTTCATTGCATCCGGTGATCTCCCCTCCACTGCCTCCAAACTCATAGTCCCCCAGCCCCACACTGCCCAGTTCGACCTGCTCTCCAAGGCCCACAAGCCCAACTACCCCGACCGACCCATCATCTCGGCATGCTCCTGCCCCAATGAACTCATCTCGTCTTACCTCGACTCCATCCTCTGCCCCTCAGTTCAGGCACTTCCCACCTCCATCCGCGACACCAACCACGCTCTCCATCTCTTCAGCAACTTCCAGTTCCCTGGCCCCCAGTGCTATCTCTTCACTATCGATGTGCAGTCCTTATACATGTTAATATCTCACAAGGATGGCCTCCAGGCCCTTTGCTTCTTCCTCTCCAACAGACCTACCCCGTCCCCCTCCACCAATGCCCTCCTCTGTCTCGCCAAACTGGTCCTCATCCTCAATAACTTTTCCTTTAACTCCTCCCATTTCCTCCAAATCCAGGGGGTGGCCATGGGTACCCACATGGGCCCCAGCTATGCCTGCTCTTTGTTGGCTATATCAAACAGTCCCTCTTCAGTACCTACACAGGCAATGTACCCCAACTCTTCTGCCGTTATATCAATGACTGCATCGGTGCAGCTTCCTGCACCCAGACTGAACTGGAGCAGTTCATCGACTTCGCCCACAACTTCCATCCTGCTCTCAAATTCACTTGGTCCATCTCGGACACCTCCCTCCCATTTCTTGACCTCACCGTTTCCATCTCCGGCGAGTCACCAGACTGATGTTTACTACAAACCCACAGATTCCAATAACTCCCTGGACCACACCTCTTCCCACACAGTATCCTGCAAGAACTCCATCCCATTCTCCCAATTCCTCCACCTCTGCCGCATCTACTCGGACAAGGGAAACTTTCCACTCTTGAATATCCCAGATGTCCACCTATTTCGAGCAACATGCATTTCCTCCCTCTGTCATCCAAACCGCTTTCCACCGCACCACCTTCATTCCCCATTCCACTGCTCCAAACCCCCGCCCTTCCAAACGCAATAAAGGCTGGGTCCCCCTTATCCTCACCTACCACCCCAATAGTCTCCGCATCTAACGCATCATCCTTAAACCCTTCCGCCAACTCCAATTAGACCCCACCACCAAGACCATCTTCCAGTCCCCACCCCTCTCTGCCTTCCGCAAGGACCATTCCCTTCGACAATCCTTGGTTTGCGCCACTCTCCCCACCAACCCCCTTCGAGCCACCAAGTACCTTCCCCGGTAACCGGAAAAGATGCAGAGCCTGTAGGTACACCAGCCGGTCACCTCCATCCAGGGCCCCAAACAGTCCTTCCAGGTGAGACTGAGGTTCACCTGCCTCTCTTCCAACCTCGTTTACTGCATCAGGTGCTCCCCATGTTGTCTTAGGGAATAGTTCACCGAACATCGCAGCTGGGTCTGCAAGAGCCGACCAAACCTCCTACTCATCCCCCAATTTAATTCCCCTTCCCACTCCCTTTCTGACATGACCATCCTTGGCATCCTCCATTGCCTCAATGAAACACACTGCAAATTGGAGGAACAACACCTCATCTTCCACCTGGGCAGCCTACAGCCCAGAGGACAAAACTTTGAGTTCTCCAATTTCAAATAATCTCTCTTCGCATCCCCTAACTCCCTTCCCAGCCCCTCCCCTCCCTTCCACTGCTCCCTGCCACCAACTGGATTCATTCCTCCCATTGACCAACCAGTTCATCCCCTCTACCTGTCTTCACCAAACCCTACTTTACAACCTTACACCCACCACCCGTTTTATCTGCAGCTCCCCCCCCCACACCCAGCCCCAGTCCTGAAGAAGGGTTACACCCAAAACATCAGCTTCTCCACCTCCTGATGCTGCCTGCCTTGCTGTGTTCTACTTCCAGCCTCCTCCTGTCTACCTTGGATCCCAGCATCCAGTATAGCATTTGTTTTGGCTTTAACCCTGTATTCAACATCCAAATTTGACCTTCCTAAATGAATCACGTCTTATTTAACCAGGTTTAACTCCATCTGCCACTTCTCAGCCCAGCTCTGCATCCTGTCAGTGTCTCGTTGTAGTCTGTAACAGCCCTCGCCACGATCCACGACATCACCGACCTTTGTGTCACTGGCAAACTTACTAACCCATCCTTCCACTTCTTCATCCAAGTCACTTATAAAAACTACAAAGAGCAGACGCCCAAGAGCAGATCCTTGTGGGACACCACTGGTCACCGAACTCCAGGAGGAATACTTTCCATCCACGACCACTCGCTGTCTTCTTTCAGCCAGCCAATTCTGTATCCAGACAGCCAAAATTCCCGATATCCCATACCTCCTAACATTCTGAATAAACCTACCATGGGGAACCTTATCAAATGCCTTACTGAAATCCATTTACAGCACATCCACTGCTCAACCTTCGTCAACTTGTCTCATCACATCCTCAGAGATCCCAATAAGGCCAGTGAGGCATGACCTGCCCCTCACAAAGCCATGCTGACTGTGTTTAATCAAATAATGTCTTTCCAAATGGTCATAAATCCTGTCTCTCAGAATCCTTTCCAGCACCTTGCTTACCACAGACGAAAGACTGACTGGTCTGTAATTCCCAGGGATTTCCCTATTCCCTTTCTTGAACAGAGGAACAGCATTCTCCTCCCTCCAATCAGCCTGTACTATTCCCATGGAGAGTGAGGATGCAAAGATCATCACCAGAGGTGTAGTAATCTAATTCCTCATTTCCTGTAGTAACCTCGGATATATCTGGTCTGGCTCTGGGGACTTATCTAACTTGATGCTTCCCAGAATTTCCAGCACCTCCATTTCCTTAATGTCAATCTGTTCAAGCTTATTAACCTGGTCCACAATGTTCTCATTATCAACGAGGTCCCCCTCTCTTGAACAAGTTCCCTCCACTATCCCTGATCAGCCCGACCCTCTCGCTGATCATTCTCTTATTCCTCACGTAAGTGCAGACTGCCTCTTGGTTTTCCCAAATCCTTTCCCCCAAGGCTTTTTCATGCCCCCTCCGAGCTCTCCTCAGTCCGTTTCTTGAGTTCTTTCCTACCTATACTGTAATCCTCTAAAGCTGTGCCAGGTCCTTGCTTCCAAAACCTTCAGTAAGCTTCCTTCTTCCTCTTGACAAGAAGCTCCTCTTCTCTTGCCATCCAAGGCTCCTTAACCTGACCATTCCTTTGCCTGTCTCAGTGAGACAGAGTTATCCAACACTCACAACCAGTGTTCCTTAAACAGCCTTCACATTTCTGTTGTACAGTTCCCGCAGAACAATGTTCCCAATTTATACTCCACAGCTCCTGTCTAATAGCGATATAAATTCCCCTCCCCCAATTAATTATGGATGTTTATAAAATCATGAGGGGCATGGATAAGGTAAGTAACAAACTCTTTTCCCAAAGAGTTAGGGAGTTCAAAACTAGAGCGCATAATTTTAAACTGAGTGGAGAAAGATTTAAAAGGAAGCTGAGGGGAAATGTTCTCACACAGAGGCTGGTTCAAATGTGGCATGAACTGTTAGAGGAAGTGGCAGATGCAGGTACAGTTATAACTTTTAATAGATATTTGGACAGCAGTGCGTTCAGGCAGTGGTCACAGCAATGGCTCCATGGGCCATCGATCTGGTCAGAAGGAAATAATGTCCAATTCTCTGGCCTTGGTTTTCCACTCAAGGGAAACAGTTTATCCTTCCCATAAAGTTATGGAGGTTGTGGGCAGTCACCTTCATATAAGAGATGTAATCTTGTAAAAAATTCTTGAAGCAACATGTCACCCAACTCAAACCAGCCAGTCACCTGCTGGTGTCCAGCAGCTCCCACTGCTGCTGGTGAATTCCTGGCTGGTCATTCTAGGCAGTGGCTTCACCTTCATTGTTGCTGTGGCTGGATGGTAAGTCCTACTGCACCGGAGTTTAGGATGGGTAGCCCACAGGCAGAAAGACCTCACAGTCTTTGCTGTTCTCTCTCATGGAGGTCTCAGACAGCAGTATGAGGGAGAGTCTGGACAAATACCTCAGTGAGGCCAGAGGGGTTCGGAGACGTGTCTTGTCAGCTTGGACCAGGAGAAGGCCTTTGGGAGAATATCCAACACCTACTTAATCAACTTGCTCTTCAAATGGGGTTAATGCAGGGACTCCACAATTGGATCCATCTGCTCTACACAAACATCAGTGGGACAGTTTAAATAATGGGTGGGAATCGGAAAGCTTTCCGATCAGAGATGGAGGCAGGCAGGACTGTCCTCTCTCCCGCCCTGTTTGTGTGCTGTATTGAACCATTTACTGAGTACAATAGGAAGGAGGCAGGTGTAGGAAAAGGGAAAATGCCAGGTACCGCAGGCACTGAGTTCAAATCATCCCTGCACATGGAAAACATCACTGCTTTCTGCACAGATCCACCGTCAGTGATCAGATTGATGAGAATCTGTGACCAGTTCAAACTGGCTTCAGGACACAAGATCAACTGCAGCAAGAATGGGCTCCTGTTCCTTTTCAGAACTGGGCCAATCAATCCTTTGCCCTTTGCCCTGTCCGAGCAGACTACCTGAAGGTGCTGGGAATGTGATTCAGAGGAGCCGAGGCGTGTGCTAGAACCTGGAAGGTGTGTGTTACTGTGATGTGACTGAAACTGGGATGGGGAAGTGACATTCCCTCTCCATTGGAGTTAAGGAGCTGGTCACCAGCTGGGAGATGCTTCTTCATTTCTCAATGTGCTGTCACTTTGGCCCATACTCCACTCCTGGACAGTGGAGGTCACTCAAAACATCTTCCACTTTGTCTGGAGTTCAACCACGGGCCATGTCTGTGGGGACACAGCCGTAGGGAATGTACCCAACACCCGCCTCAGCCCAATATAAAACACAGATCTGTGGATACTGGGAATCGGAAAGAAAACAGGCAAGTGCTGGAGAAACTCAGTAGATCTGGCAACATGGACAGAGAGAAAAACAGAGTTAATGTTTCCAGTCCAGTGATCCTTCTTCAGAATTGCTGAGTTTCTCCAGCACTTTGTGTTGTGTTTCTGATTTCCAGCACCCACCGTTCTTTGTTCCATATTACTGTGGTTTATCAGGTCAGGTTTCACTCTGAGATCTGATGTGTCCAGTATCACCATCAGCTGGGATTGGGACACAATTAAAGTTACCTGGGCCTTGGGCGTTCTGTATATCCAGAAGGTTCCCATTTGGTTTCACTGGAGTTGATCTTGTTCTGATCCCAGCTGGAGGAGAGAGGGTACTCCCTGTCAGATCCACCCTGTCCACCCAGAGTCTCACTGCCTCTGCATGTTGCTCTCACCGTGGTTCAGGTGAGGAACAGACCATCACCAGCTCCTTGTGGGATGTGCCTCAGTGGGAACAGATAAACTCATCGTCCGGGAATGACTTTATCGGCTAACAGCCTGAGGTGGAGCCAAATGTGGACAGGACTGACATCACCTTCAAGGCCCCTCATTTCCTTACCCTGTCTGACTGTTCCCAGTCTATCTCCACTCCCTATCCCACCTCTGCCCTCCCCTGAATTCCTTGTGTATCCCTCCACCCCCTTGACCCCATTCCCCCAGCTCCCCTCACTGCCACAACCTGGCCATTCCCAATGCTCCATGCCAGCTGCCAGCTTTCTGTCCCTCTCCCTTGTGCCATAACCAAGAGAAAGTGCTGCCCTCAGACCAAACTGCAGAAACCTGCCTCTGTACATCACCGGGAAACTAACGTGAACCGGGCTCACCAGATTCTCACACACTGCTGACTGGGGCTTCAAGGAGGGACTGGGTTTTTATGTTCATGAATATTCATGGGATCCAAATGTAAACCAAGTAGGAAGCCCCACAGTCTGGTGTAATACCTGACAAACTGTAAACACACGGCTTTATCTCAACACCACAACCTGTCATTGGGAAATACAACAATTCACACCCGGCCTAATTCAGCCACACTCCCAGCACATCTCCTCAGTTCATCAGAAAAGCCAGATTGGACGGATAACATTAACTCTGTTTCTCTCTCCACAGATGCTGCCAGACCTGCTGAGTTTCTCCAGCACTTTCTCATTTCATTCCATTTCCTGCTCTTGCAGGTTTCATGAGATCCCCCCAACATTTCTGCTCTTGCTGTAAACCAGGCAGTCAGTCTGGCCGACTGTCACTCAGGAGGCTGGACAGAATGATGGAAATGTCTCCCTCCAGGGAAGATCATGAGGAGCTCCACCTCCCCAGTCTTGTCAGGTCGACCTGGGCAACCATCCTACAACCCAAAGGACTTAACATTGAGTTCCTGAATCTCCAATAACCTTCCGACCGATCCCCCTGCTCCCTTTCCAGCCCCACCCCCTCCCTTCCATTCCACCCACTGACCCCTCCTTCCAGCTCCCAACCGGATCCATCCCTCCCATTGACCAACCAGGTCGTACCCACTACCAGTGTTCTCCAATCCTCCACATCTCTCCCCTCCCCTCTCTTTATCTGCAGCTCCCCACCCGGCCCCCATCCCCACATCCAGTCCTGATGAAGGGTTAGACCCGAAGCATTGACTTCTCCACCTCCTGATGCTGCCGGGCTTGCTGTGCTCTTCAAGCCTCCTGTTTGTCTACTTGGTCAGGCCCCTGCTGGGCTCTCTGCACCCTCCCCATTAATATCGAGGCCCCTGTCCCAGCCATTTTCACTGAATAACATCCTGATTGTGGACATACTGCTGTCCACAAGTCTGGATCAATAATATCATAGAATCCCTCCAGTGTGGAAACAGACCATTTACTAACCAGTCCACACCGACCCTCCGAAGAGTATCCCACCCAGACCCAATCCCCTACCCTATTACTCTACATTTTCCCCGACTACTGCACCTCACCTAGATATTCGTGAACACTGTGGGGAATTTAGCTTGGCCAGTTCACCGAACCTGCACATCTTTGAGCTGTGGGAGGAAACCGGAGCACCCGGAGGAAACCCACGCAGACACGGGGAGAATGTGCAAACTCCACACAGACAGTCGCCTGAAGCTGGAATCGAACCCGGGTCCCTGGCGCTGTGAGGCAGCTAGTCACTGAGTTACTGTGTCACCTTAATCTCCTGTAGTTCGATGATTGGTGAATAAACAGATTTATTCTCGCGGTATACAGAAGGAGATGGGGTGGGAAAATGCAGATATACTCAGATGATATCATGATGTTTGTAAATGTAAGATCTTGTTCACCTGAAGCCCAGGAATTAAAGCCTGCCTTTAGCTGAAGTGAGGAGGAGCCATGTCAGAAATACTGGAGACACAGCAGGTTCCAGATAAAGAGAGAATAATCCCCAGATTCATCCACAAAGGGAATAACAAACAGAAACACTGACAGTCTGGAATCCATATCAATACAGATTCAGAGGGAGTGGGTTCCTTCCATTACCTGGACGGAGGGTTCGTTCTTCAACTGAGTGACAACGGCCCTCGGGTTCCCGAATATAGGTGACGCAAATGGCAAAGAAATCTGAACAGCAGTGACCTCCATCCGACCATCAGGGCCCACCTGCACAATGATAATAAGATTGTTTGTAACAGTTTCCAGTGTCTTTTACTGAACAAGCCAGTGACAATGTAACCTTGTTGTTTAATAATTCCATGGTGACAGGTTGAACGAGGCAGAGAGTGGGTTTTAAGGGAGTTGACGATCTGTCACTTCGACCTTCACTCTGAATGAGGGATATGATTTGGAGGAGCTGGTGTTGGACTGTGGTGGACAAAGTTAAAAATCCCACAACACCTAGTTACAGTCCAACAGGTTTATTTGGAAGCACTAACTTTCGGAGCGCTGCTCCTTCATCAGGTGGTTGTGCTGTAGGATCATAAGACAGATCACAAAATTTTGCTCTTAATCTTGTGTCTTACAATCTTATACTCCACAACCACCTGATGAAGGAGCAGCGCCTCTGAACGTTAGAGCTTCCAAATAAACCTGTTGGACTATCCCAGCATTCCACAGTTCATCAATCTTTCAGGAAGTTTGAATGGGAATCAGACAGAAAATGCAGTTTATGGACTTGGAGCCTCCGTGAACCCTCTGGTTTTAATGATGGGGCCCACCTTGGTGTTGACACTAGGAGCGGGAGCTGTTCCCACACAAGGAAAAGGCCCAATGGTGATAGGACCCGGGGGTGAGGGACATGCTGAATGGGTAAGGGGGAGTGGGTAATGAGGTGCCAATCTCAGTGTCCCCTCACTGAAAGACAGGGCCTGGCACCATCTCAAAAGAACTTTTCATCCTGTGAGCAGAGCGATCTTGTTCATCAGGATCACTTGGTTGATTTCCAACTGCCCTCTGAAATGGCCGAGCAAGCCACTCAGTTGTGTCAATCGCAATAAAGTCTGAGTTGGACAGCAGTGGGTCAGGAAGGCAGCTCACCACCACCTTCTCAAAGGGAATTACCAACGGGCAAGAAATGCTGACCTCGCCAGTGACACCTATGTACCAGGAATAAATTGAAGGAAATAGTTTAGTATGAAAACCTGGTCCATGTTTTCTGTTAATCTGGGTCTAAAAAGACAAGTAAATGAGGGAGTTTTAAATATGATGTAAAAATCATTAACTTTTGTCATGACTCTGGGAATAGCAGGGTTTGATTTCCAGTCCATTCCCCCCGTGAGGTGGAACAGCAAAGAGAGTGAGGGGGCATTGAGCTCCTGTGTCACCACTGGGCACACAGAGATTCACAACAGGCAGGGCAGGGCTGGGAGGAGGGGATCTGAAGCCCTTACCCCCTGACTGTTTGTGTTTTCTCAGACAGGACTCCGTGCTCCAGAAGGACAGTCAGCTGCTGAGACCAGGGAGCTGGATTCCAGTTGGAGAAGGAGGGTCCTTCAGAGGATGCAGCATCACATCATTCCCCAACACCCCCCCCCCCCCCCCCCCCCCCCCAACAACACAGACCCTCTCCGGGCAGTGGCTATCTGCTCACTGTCTGATACAATGTCACAAGCTGGTGAGTACATCACTGCCTCTCCTGAGCAGCTGATGGAGGCTGTGATGACTGAAGCCACTGACAGACAGAGGTCTGGTAGAGGCCAGGCCCATGCTGAGCCCCAGGCTGATGAGGGGCCTCTGCAATCAGTAACATGGAACCTGCTGCAGTCACAGCAAGAGGTGAGGGAGCTGCTAGAGGCTGACACCCCCATGGGTGGACAATGGAGGAGTCCATTCAGGCCATCGGTGCTATCCTGTCCCAGCCGTGGGTGTGTCTTGCTTCCTGTATGATGGGTGCGTGCCCCTCATGGAGAGCCACATCCAGCAGGTCACTTGATGGATACACACCCACAGGGTGTCCAGGTGAGAGAGGAACAACATAGCTGGAGAGTCTCTCCCAGGGGCTCTTCCATCTCCCCATCACACAATGGGGCAGGTGTCCCTTGCAGTGGAGGAGAAGAGGCTCCTTCTGTCTCAGGGCCTTCTCTCAGTGTGCTCCGAGTACACACAGAGCCTCCTCAGCCCCTCTGCCAGTGACCCCAGCACCTCCCGTAGCCATGGGGACACACTGAGCTCCAGTAGCTGTGAGGCAGTCCCACAGCATGTCAGGGTCCTTCAGGCCTCAGGCGGTGAATGGACAGCTCCCAAGGACATCAGGGAAGGCAGTGTTTGGTCATTACCTCAGCTGGGTCACTGTGTGTGGAGAGTTTGGGCCCTAGACTCCCTTACCCCCTCTACATCCTCCTGGTCAGATGAGGAGTGACAATTGATGATGTGGTCCTGATGAAAGGCCTCCCCCCTCTGCAGTGTGAGGTTGCACAGAGCACAGGGACAGTATGGGAGGCCCTTTCTGGGACATAGTGCAGACCAGCCAATGGGATCACGTGTTTAAGAGGCCAAGGGCCTGCTCATGCATTGCTGGGTCACACTGTGACAGGCCGTGTACCTTTCCCCTGCTATAATGGGAGGGTTGGCCACGTGTCTGTGTCTGCAATGGCCACCCCTTGTCCCTGAGGATCCTTTCCGGAAGGTGCACAGGAGGAGAGAACAGCTGGAGCATCGGGAACAGGGAAAGTGTGTGGATCAGTGACTCCCAAACTTTAGACAAAAATCACTGTGTTCCCAGAGCTGTGAGAGTGTGGGTGGGAAGAGGGAACCGTGACAGCATTGGAGGGACAGGGGGGAGAGTTGTGAAAACTGAGGAGTGCAAAGGGAGCTGTGAGAGTCTAGTCTTGTCGGCTCACTCCCATTTCCCTTGATTTATTCTGTCGGATACAAATTTATTGCTCTCATGTGCCCATCAAATTTCCTTTTGAAATTACTGATCCTTTCCACCCCCAATAATCTCGAAGGTAATGAATCCCACGTCACAAACACTCACAGTATAAAAACATTCTTCCTCACACTCCCACTGCAACGTTTATAAAACCCTTAAATCCCTGTTCCCTGACACTTGTACAATCAGGAAATGGCAGTAGCTTCACACTGTCCACATTCTCCAATCTTCTCACTATCTTCTGCCTCTCTGTCAAATCATCCCCCAATCCCCATTGAGGAACGTGCAGGGATTGGAACAAGGTCAGGCAGCTGGCTCTCAGAGAATATGCACTCCCTGATTGGGGCTATTCACCTGGTTCAACCAATAGGAGAACATCACATGATCCAGGGTTCAAAGGTTGGCTGTTGCTCTGAAAGGGAAGTGACACGATTGAGCTAAAATCTGACAAAAGGTGATTTTGGAATGACTGTTTAGGAGCAATGGCACAGCAACTAATTGGGAGACTTCTCTGAAACTGGCAGGTTATAGTCTACCAGGTTTATTTGAAAGTACAGGCTTTCGGAGCGCTGATCCTTCGTCAGGGGTAGTACTCTGAAAGCTTGTCCTTCCAAATAAACCTGTTGGACTATACCCTGGTGTTATGTGATTTTTAACTTTGTGCATCCCAGTCCAACACTGGCACCTCCACATCATCCCTGAAAATGGGCAGAAGTATCTGAAATGAGGGGGTCCAAATGACCTTTGCAGCAAATCTCCAATCATTGTGCTTTCTGCATAACCCAGTGTTGTGTAAGGGTAATAGGACCCTGGAGCAAGCTTGCTGAGATGTCATAGAGCTGCACATCTCTGGGTATAAATACACTGGGAAAAACACGAAGGTGTGACTCTCTGGAAGACATGGGCATCAACACTGGAAGGAAACAGATTAATCATTTCCTGTTTTAACTATAAGTCAAATTTTGGTGTAAGGTCACCATGTATCTGAATATTTTGTATACAGCCTCATGACCAGTGTTAATGTGAAGAATAGGCTACGATAGGCTTTCACTTGTCTTCTCCACAACCAGTCTGTCTCAAACCCAAACCTCACTGTGTGGCAGAAAAACCCAGGAGGAAAGAGGAAGCAGTTTGCCACCTTGTCAGCAACAGCCTTCAGTTCACTCTGACAACAGAAGAATGGGCTGATTTATCTTACTGCAAGTGATGCAGGACCGAATGGGGAAAGATACATTGTGCTTTAGGTGATTCTCTCAGACTGACAGATCTATTTCATTCCCAAAATTTAATCAATGAAATTATCAATCTTTGAAGGCCAGTGAAGTTACATACAGAGTAACAATTGTATTGCAGAGGGAGCTGTGCCTGGGCAGATAGATTACAGCAGTTATTTTGAGTTTTGGAAGTATATTGCCCGTGTTGGGAGCAAAAATTCCATGTTGGAATAGGAAGGTCAGGGAAACTGAGACATCAGGCAAAGGAGAGAGCTCCATTTTTTAATGGATTTAGGGAGGAGGTACCTTGTAGCTGTGGGCAGACTGAAGGCCCTCATGTAGGAGCTTCCAAATGGAGTCAGGACAGATTGCAAGGGAGATGGCACCTCAATGCCTGGCCCTGCCACTAAATAGTGTATGGTCTCACGTGTATGGGAAAGGTGAGTGCATGCACCATCCATTGGGACATCCCACCAAGTGTACCACATATTCTTAACCACTCAATACACCAAACCCTTCTCACTCACTGGTAGCACTCAGCAACACTCAGTGCTCATGCTAAACACACACACACACACACACCAACACCAACTCTTGCTGCTACTACTCCCATCCAGATATTCAGCTATGGGTCATCACCCCGACACACTGCAACAGACTCAATCACATTTTACAGGAGAAGGTTCTCCATAATAGCTACAGGGCCGACAGAATCAGTGGGGACAGGACCATTTCATTCACAGAGGGACCTCTGGGAATATGCTGAGAATCATGGGGACAGCTGGAACAGAGCCCATGGCTTCATGGGGGACATTAAGGATGACGGTGAGTAACTGCCCCTGCTACTCTCAATCCCCTCCTCACTCTCACCCTGAGATGGGGAATCAAACGAAAGCTGCAGACTGTGGGACCATGGATCTGGTGCTTTCCTCTGCCTCTCCCTCCAACATCCCAACCCTCCCGTTCTGATTGGCTGCTTTCAGATTCCCAGGAAGTGCCGGCTGGGGACCTCCTCACAGCCTTGAGGAGGCGGAAGTTCAAACCCAGGTCACTGGTGAGGGGGCATTGTAACGTGATCTCACAGGTGAGCTGCCAGGGGAAATGGGTACCTAGTGTGCCAACTCCATGGAGGGCACGTTCTGCTGCAGGGAACACAGATGGGGACATTAATGGGAGGCCTACAGAAGGAGGTTGATGGGAATGAACACTGAGATGCTTGGTACATTAGCAGGCCATGTCAGACAGCCTATCAAAGGGCATGGAGAAGCTCAGTCCCAATGTGACAGAGGGCACTGCACAGAGCTTGGATCCCATCATTTCCCCTGTGGCAGTGGGAGCCAGCTCCTTGACTGCAGCAGCTGACAGGGCAGTGATCCAGTATCTGTGCTCACTGTCTCAGCCTCTGCTGAAGCACAGACAGAAGCCAAGAAACCCCTCAATGCTGCAGTGTGAGTTCAGACCGAGGTCGTGCTTGGTCCCATGCAGGCTCAGACCCGCTGTGAACATGACTGTGGATCCCAGTGGGCAAAGGGGTTTGCAGGGTCTTGGAGCAAGCCAGCAGCTCGTCCTCCAACAGATCACTAGGGATCTGGGGATGCTGCCTGGGGGACTGGCAGAGGCACCATGGAGCATCAACCTGCTGCCCTCTCTCAGGGTAACAGCATTTGTGCTCTCACTGTGGCCACTCCACCAGTCCCCTTGCTGTTGTCCCTTACCCTGTCAGTCCAGACAGCTGCTGTCTGTTGTGAGATGGTGCAGTCTGAAGCCAGGCCCAGGGTTTCCCCAGGACATCCTGCAAAAGTCACCTGCAGTCTCCCCCATTGGAAGTCAGCTGCCTTCCACTAACCATGCAGTAACCAATGGGGTAAAGCTGCACAGGAACACCAGGACAGGCCCTCGGGCACTGCACAAGGATGGTCAGTTCCCATTTGTCCATGTCACTGGCTATGTTCCTGAATAAAGATTCTGTGATGCACATGTTTGTTGCTTGGCCCTGGGTGGTCCAAGTTGGGGAATCCAGTATTACATCAGGCAGGGAGGCTGCTGTGTAAAACCACGATAGCAACTCATCTCCTGGTTCCAGCCACACACAGGGCTCAGGGGGCACCTTCTCAAGAGGCTGTACCATGTGGGGTATACTGGAAACAGCTGGCACCACAGCACCCATCTCCAGGGGGGCACAGGGCTCATGTAGTCTCATCACAAGCAACATTACAAAGCTGAGACTTCCCCCCCCCCCCCCCCCCCTTTGTCATTGTTCAGATTATCCAGTTAGAAACGATCTGATTCTATTGAACTGTTGCAGTTAAATATTTGTATGATCCTTACTCTGGGGGGTATTTAATACTCAAATATTATCAAGTCAGACAATGTCACATTTCCTTACTGCACCCTTATTAATTACTGCATTGTGAAAACACTTACCCATGAGAAAGTGGCAGTAACTGTAAATGCTAAAGCACCTTTCACATCCACTTTGATCACAGCAGCCTTAGCATTTGGAAGTACAAAGGTTTCACTGTCCATTGGAAAATCCATATCCATCAGGACCTTACGTAGATCAGACTCCAGCCTGGAAAATGCCCCGACATTTCGCACTGGACTGGATAAGAAACAGGGATTCACACATAAGGGCAGATATTAACTTATTATAGTTCAGTGTATGTCATGAACAAAAACAGTAATTGCTGGTGAAACTCAGCAGGTCTGGTATCTGTGGGGAGAAAGCAGAATGAATGTTCCGAGTCCAGTGACTCTGCATCAGAACCCATCAGCCTTTATCATGATGTCATCACTATGTGTGCTGCTCTGATCCCTTCCTGCCATGCTCAGTCTGATAATAAACACACTGTAATAATTGCTAAGGTGTCTGATCCACGTTTCTGTTAATCCCCAAAGAAACCACATCACCACCAGATCAAACATAGCAGCTTCAATGGGGGCATCAGTCTCTTCTCAGTTCCTTCTCAGATGAATCTGAAGAACCATGAGGTAAGATTAAACTGGGAGACAAGAGCATTGTCAGACTTCCTAAAGGCAGTGGCTCAATGGCTTACCCAGCGTGAGATGCAGTTACTGAACACTGTAGTGACTGATACAAGGTCAGTCAGGTAGATCTCAGAGAATGAGTTCCCTGACTGGGGCTGTTAACCTGGTCCAATTAGAGAACACTGACTAAACATATATAGACAGGAGTGTTGGAGTGCATTATTTCCCCCTCCAACTCTATTTTAATTTAATCCCTGCCCTCCCCTTCACTGTTTGATCACACAGCACTGCTCTTTAATGTGAAGGGCACTGCTTGTCACTGGCCACTCGGGTGTTTCCTATCTTCCTGGTGGTGGAAATTGAATAAAGATTCGTACGCTGTGTTTCTCACTGTGTCTCACACCTGCACACACACACCATGGGTGCTGGGGAAAAAATAAGCAGTACAAAAATAAATTTAAAAAAATAGACAGGAGTGGTGGAGTGCATTATTTCCCCCTCCAACTCTATTTTGATTTAGTCCCTGCCCTCCCCTTCACTGTTTTGATCACACAGCACTGCCCTTTGATGTGAAGGGCAGTGCTTGTCACTGGCCACTCGGGTGTTTTCCTATTGAGAGTTGGATCAGTGTGAGTGTGCGCGCGCACGTGCAAGGGCTCTCGGCCTTGAAGGGGTCTGTCCCTGACTAGCTGCCCCACATCGAGAGCGCTGAAGGAAAGAAGAAGGAGAAGAGGAAGAGAAGAAGGAGGAAGAAGAAGGAGGCGGCGGCAGAAGCAGGAGGTGAGAGTTCTGAGTCCTGGGCCTACTTTTGGAGCTGCAGCCTGGGTCTCACCCAGGTCAAGGGTGTGTTGCTGCTGACCTGGGGCCCACTGCCACTGCTGATCTCTAGGACCCCACCCAGACCTGCCTCAGCTATTACTCCTTGGGACCTGCCTCACTGCTGCTGCCTGGGACTCGCCTTGGGGACCCTCCCCAACAGGTCTGCCCCCACCACTGTGACCAAAGGCCGCCTAGGACTTGCCTGAGGCCTGCCTCCACCACCGCTGACTGGGACTCACCTTGGGCCTCTCCCCACAACCTTCACCACTGCTACTGCTGGAGGCCCACCTCCACCGCTGCTGCCTGGGACTAAATTTTGGGGCTGTCTGGGACTTGCCTGGGGGACCCTCCCCAACAGGTCTGCCCCCACTGCTATGACCAAGGGTCTACCTGGGACTCGCCAGAGTCCTGCCTCCACCGCTGCTGCCTGAGGCCTACCAACATTCAGCAGCAGAGTATGGTGAGCCCGAAGGTCGCAGGGCCCAGCCGCACCTACGCCAGAGTAGCCGCTGCCTTAGGCTCGGCTGTCCCAACCCCTGCTGCAACCACAACCCCCTTTAGGCATATGACCAAACAACTGGGGGTAAAGGCCTATCCCCTGCAGTAAGGCCATGGCTAGTGTGGTCGGCCCACTGGCCATTGTCGTTGCAGCCAGGGTGTACGGGAAGGCCATCTTTTTCCTGAAGACCAAGCAGGCGGTCTACCTGGCCGTGGAGAGGGGACCACTGTGGGCACCGTCCCGTCGACCCTCTGGAGATTAAGGCCCAGAGGGTTGTGATCTCCAACGTCCCACCCTTCGTTGCCAGTGAGCTCCTTCTTCCCCACCTCAACACCTTGGGGGAGTTCTGGTCGGGTGTCCAACCGCTCCTGCTCGGTCTTAAGGACCCCGCCCTCCGGCACGTGTACTCCTTCCGACGACAGGTGTTCATCTGCCTGGCCCAGGAGGAGGTCACCGAGGGCTCCTTCACCCTCCTCCACAAGGGCACAGCCTACCACACCTTCTGGACGGCAGATGGCATGCAGTGCCACCTGTGCCACAAGGTGGGGCACATAAGAAAAAAGTGCCCCACCCAGAAAGCTGGCCAGCCCACACCAATGGCTGAGGGAGGCACCACCGCACCCACACCTCCTCCCCCGAAGACAACACCACAAGCCCCGGCAGCGGGGGATAAGCCGGAGGCTTCCAATGCCTCAGCCTCTGGCGGGAAGAGGAGCGAGCATCCGACCGGCCAGAAGGCGCTCAGGAAGACGCAACGCATCAGGCCCACCCACGGGGAGACCACCCTATCCCCTTCCCCAACACCTGCCCCACACCAGCACAACAATGCCCCTGCAGCCGTGCCAGCGTCGCCCCAGCACGGGAACCCTGACCCCCACCCCAATACAGAAACCCCTGGGACTTCAACACCCGGCCCGGGGCCACTGAGCCTGAGCCCTGGCACTAACCTGGGGGGAACCACCGCTGCCTCACCTCCTGCAGCAACCGTGTCTCTGGGCCCTGGAGAAGGAACTCAGCCCCTGTCCTGCCCACCATCACCTGATAAACCAGGGCCGGGGCAGGAAGTGACATAGCTGACCCTCCCCACCCTGGCCACACCCCCTGTCTTCCCCCAGCCAATCGTATTCCAGTAAAGGCTCTGGGGGAGGGACCTTGGGTCCCGTGACCACCAAGGCAGGCGGGGAGGGGAAGACCCATAAATTCCCTCCTGTCGCGCTGGGGAAGTGGTGCTAGCCCTTGGAGAGGAGCGATACTCCAGTAGTGCTACCCCTTGCCCGGGGGATGGGCCTACAGTGCCTTTTGATTGTCCCGCACCGTGGCCTGACCTGCCTGAACCCCCAGGGGCTACAGTGTGACCTTCTGTTGCCATAAACTCCTCTGGCCCCTAGGGAGGACTTTAATAACCACACTGGCTGTGGTGCGGGTGACAACGGGGAACCCTCTGCTGGGTTGTTGAGCGGTGGTGGGGAGGAAGGTGTTATCCTTGCTCCTCCCTCCCAGACTGTTTTTTCTGGTGGCCTTGTCCCTGGGGGAGGACCTTTTCCCCAAGGAGTTGGGTGTCCTGGTGTCGGGAGAGGAGAGGGGCCCTGAGCCTCTGCTGCCTGACGACCTGAACTTGGGGCGTTCTGGGAAGGGGTGTACCGAGGAAGGTACTGCTGGTGACCCTGGGGGTGGGGTCGCTGGGGGTTTGAGGCCAGTTGGCGGTGCTGGACCAGCCCCCATCCTCTGGGTGGGGGAGGGGTCGGTGACCGAGGGCGACCTCCCGGAGGAGGGTTCAGGATCGGTGGCGGACACCGGGGACGACGCGGACTCTGTCTGCAGTGATGTTTTTGAGTCCCAGGTGCCCCCCACCGATCTCCCCCTCGAGGAACTCTGGGAGTTTGTCAAGGAAACTGAGTCGCCGGGATAGAGCCCAACTGGCGCTCGACCGCTAGAGCTCCTTTGAGAGAGTTTACTGGTCGGTCCAAGCTGCCCGCCAGGTGCCTGGGCTCGACGTGAACGAGTGAAAGTGAGTCAGGAACTTCCTGGGGGCACTCCTGGTGAGGGTGAGGGACTCCAGTGCCCCTCCCTCATCCTCCCTGTAAATATATATACAAGTTTGTTAATTGTACTGGTGGTGGTTGCACAAAGCTTCCGACATGGAGACGACTATAGCCAGCCTCAACATCAACGGCAGCAGGGAGTCACAGCGCAGATTCCAGACCCCCTCGGTCCACTGGGACGGGAGGTATGCGGTGTGCTTCCTGCAAGAAACCCACACTACCCCGGGAGACGAAGCCACCTGGCTCCTGGAGTGGCGAGGGGGGGTCTACATGAGTCACCTCACCCGCAGATCTGGCAGGGTGGCCATCCTGTTGGCCCTGCATTTTCAGCCGGAGATCTTGGGGGTCAGGGAGCCAGTGCCAGGCCATTTGCTTCACCTGACGGTTCGACTGGGGGGCACGGTGAATGTCTACGCTCCCCTGGCCGGGCCGAGGCAAGCGAGCTTCTTCGGAGAAGTGTCCGCTCATCTCGCCTCCATCGACGAGAGCCAGTGCGTCGTCCTCTGGGGAGATTTTAACTGCGTCCTCGAGGACAGGGACCACGGCAGTGCCCGCACTGGCTGGGCGTCGGGGAAGAGGTTGGGGGACTTGGTCAAGTCCTTCGACCTGGTGGGCGTCTGGTGGAATCTCCATCCTGACTCCATCGCCTTCACCTTCGTGAGGCCTGGGGTCAGAGCGTCCAGAATCGACCGCCTGTACGTTTCGCGGACGTACGCCTCCTGTTTTCCGAAGGCCTCCACGTGGCAGGTGTCGTGCACGGACCATCACCTGGTGTGGGCGGAACTCCTTCCATTCGGTGCCAGGCTCGGCTCCGCGTACTGGCACTTTAACAACCTGCTGCTGGAGGACGAGCGGTTCCGGGACTAGTTTTGTCGTTTCTGGGCCGGCTGGAGAAGGAAGCGGGGAAGTTTCCCCTCCCTGACGCTATGGTGGGACGTGGGCAAGGCTCACATCCGCGTCTTCTGTCAGGAGTACGCGAGGGGGTCGACGAAGAGGCGGAAATCCAGGATCGGGGAGTTGGAGAGGGAGATGCTTGACCTGGAGTCATGCCTCGGTCAGCCCGTGTGGGCCCGGCCCTGTGCGAGGCGTACGAAGAGAAGGCCGCGCTCCAGGACCTGCAGCTGGTCGGGGCGCGTACGTGAGGTCGCGGATCCAGCTCCTCCAGGACCTGGACCGCGGCTCCCCCTACCTCTACTCGCTGGAAAAAAGGCATGGCACCCGTCAGCAGCTCCTTGTGCTGCTGGCTGACGACGGGTCCCTCGTCTCGGATCTGGAGGGGATCAGGGCCCACGTCCGAAACTATTACACGGCTCTGTTCTCTCCGGATCCGTCCAGCGAGGATGCTCGCAGAGTTCTGAGAGGACCTGCCGCAGCTCAGCCTGGAGGGCACCGGAAGGCTCGACGCTCCCGTCACTTTAGAGGAGCTGAGCGGTGCTCTCGAGGGGCAAGTCCCCGGAGTTGGACGGGCTGACTGTGGAGTTCTTCAGGGCGTTCTGGGACGTCCTGGGGAGCGACTACGCAAAGGTCCGGGGGAGTGTCTAAATGCCAGAGAGCTGCCCCTTTCTTGGCGCAGGGCGGTTATAGTCCTGCTGCCAAAGAAGGGGGACCTTTGTTCTTTGAAGAACTGGCATCCAATCTCCTTCCTCAGCACAGACTACAAAATCTTCGCCAGGGTGTTGTCTTCTCGCCTGGCCTCGGTGCTGGCCCACATGATTCACCCGGACCAGTCCTACACGGTCCCGGGCCGGAGGATACACGATAACGTCCACCTGGTCCGGGACCTGATCCATTTCTGTCGATGGGCTGGTCTGCCGAGCGCCTTCCTGTCTCTCGACCAGGAGAAGGCGTTCGACAGGGTCGATCACGAGTACCTGCTCGGGACTCTGCGGGCATTCGGGTTCGGGACGCAGTTCGTCGCCCGGATCCGACTTTTGTACACCGCCGCAGAGTGTCTGGTTAAAGTTAACGGGTCCTTGACGGCACCCCTTCGCTTCGGGAGAGGAGTGCGTCAAGGCTGCCCCCTGTCCGGCCAGCTGTATTCCCTGTGCGTGGAGCCTTTCCTGCGCCTCTTGCGGAGGAGGTTGTCGGCTGGTTCTGCGCGGCGCGGGCACGGGGGTGGTCCTCTCGGCCTACGCCGACTACGTGCTCCTCACTTTCACCGACCCGGCTGACCTGGGGAAGATGCGAGAGTGTACTCGGCAGCGTCTTCCGCCAGGATCAACTGGGCCAAATGTTCCGGACTACTGGTCGGCCCATGGCGGGTGGACTCTCTGCCGGAGGAGTTACGGGGGTTCAGCTGGAGTACCACCCATCTCCTCTACCTGGGGGTCTACCTTAGCCCGGCTGAGGAATCCTGGCCGGCCAACTGGCAGGAGCTGGAGGCCAAAGTCTCTGCTCACCTAGGCCGCTGGACAGGACTGCTCCGAGTGCTATCTTACAGGAGTCGAGTGCTGGTCATAAACCAGCTGGTGGCTGCCATGCTGTGGTACCGGCTGGTCACTTTGGTCCCTCCTCCTGGCTTTGTCGCTGACATCCAGAGAACGTTGGTCGACTTCTTCTGGGACAAAAAGATGCACTGGGTCACTGCCCAGGTTCTGAGTCTCCCTATTGAGGAGGGCGGTCAGTCGCTGGTGTGCGTCCGCACCCAGGTCGCGACGTTCCGCCTTCAGACCTTGCGGCGATACCTTTACATCGAGCCTCCTCCTAGGTGGTGCGCCCTGGCGACGTATTTTTTCCACCAGGTGCATAACCTCCACTACGACACGCAGCTCCTGTTCGTTGACCGTGACGGTTTGGAGGTCTCCCTCAAGACGCTGCATCTTTTACCAGGACCTGATCACTGTCTGGGACATGGTCGAATCGCGTAGCACCTACCCTCCGCCTGGAGTAGCGGCTGTCGTCAGGGAGCCGTTGCTCAGGAATCCGCACCTCCGTACTCGCGGGTTCGAGTGGCTGTCGGAGGGGAGGGCCGCGGCGGCGAGGGTGACCAGGGTCGGGGACGTGCTGGGTGGCGGGGGCCTGGGCTGGACGCTGCCGCAGGACATAGCAGGCAGGGCAGCGGTAGACGTCCGGTACGTGGCCACCGCCATCCGACGCCTTAAAACGGCGGTGCTCGGACCCGACGTAGTGCACCAGTTGGAGGACGCTCAGGTGTGCGGTGGGATCCCGTCCGCGCTCACCCCAGCCTGGACGGAATTTCACATTGGCCCCAAGGTCCCGTACTTCCCGCGGGAGCCTGTGCCCCACAACCTGAGCCACCTCCAGAATTTTAATTTTGTTCCCTTTCAGGGGGTAAAAAGGAGAGCCCTGTACCGACTGCTGCTGCACACCGTCCACCTCTTCTCCCTCATCCACCGTCCGGACACGCCTTGGCGTGCCCATTTGCCACCGGGCGTTGGGGATCCCCAGTGGAGGGCTCTCTACACGGGAGTCCTCCCCCTTTCTCTCGGGGATCTGGGGTGGAGGGTGCTGCACGCAGCAGTCCCCTGCAAACGCAGATTGTGGTGGTTCACGGACTCCCAGCCCAACTGCTTGTTCTGTGGCGCTGTGGAGTCTGTGGACCACGTCTATATTGGGTGTGGGCGTTTGCACTCCCTTTTTTGATTTTCTCAAAATCCTCCTCCTCTACTTTTGGTTGTACTTCAGTCCCACGCTCCTGATCTTTGGGCACCCGGTACGGAGGAAGGAGGGCAGGTCTGAAGGCCTCCCTCGTGGATCTGCTCCTGGGCCTGGCCAAACTGGCCATCAACAGGTCGAGGCAGCGGGCCGTGGAGGGGGTCGTTAGGGCGGACTGCCTGCCCCTCTTCCGCGGTTACGTTAGGGCCCGGGTGTCCTTGGAGAAGGAGCACGCGGTGTCCACCAACACCCTGGAGTTGGTCAGGGAGAGGTGGGCGCCGCAGGGAGTGGAGTGCATCATTTCTCCCTCCAACTCTATTTTGATTTAGTCCCTACCCTCCCCTTCACTGGTTGATCACACAGCACTGCCCTTTGATGTGAAGGGCAGTGCTTGTCGCTTGTCACTGGCCACCCGGGTGTTTTCCTATCTTCCTGATGGTGGAAATTGAATAAAGATTTGTACACTTTGTGTCTCTCACTGTGTCTTACACCTGCACACACACACCCCGGGTGCTGGGGAAAAAATAAGCACTACTGCAGTTAGGCGGTAGTGTGGGGGTTAATAAAAAATAAATAAACAGGGAATTATCACACAGTTTTTTTTTTAAAAAAAAAAGAGTGGAGAAATGTTCAATGGAGTTTAAGCTGGGTAAGTGTGAGGTGATATACTTTGGGTGATCAGATGGTAAGGAAAAGTATACAGTTAATGGCAGGATCCTGAACAGCATTGATATATTGAAGGGTCTCAGGTTCGAGTCCATAGCTCCCTGAAAGTGGCCACCCAAGTAGATACGGTGGTAAAGAAGGCATCTGGAATACTTGCCTTTATTGATTCAGGATGTCAAGTTGCACCTTTATAATAATTTGATTTGGCCACATTTCGAGTACTGCATTCAGTTCTGGTCAGCACATTACAGGATGGCTGATGTGGAGGCTTTGGACAGGGTGCAGAAGAGGCTTACCAGGATGCTGCCTGGGTTAGAGGGTCTGAGCGAGAGGGAGAGAGTAGACATACTCTGGTTGTTTTCTTTGGAGCAGCAGAGGCTGAGGGGAGACTCGATGGAAGTCTATAAAATGGTGAGATGCACAGATTGGATTGACAGTCAGAATACTTTTTCCCTGAGTTGAAATGTCTAATCCTAGAGGACATGCATTTAACGTGAGCAGGGGCAAGTTCAAAAGAGGTGTGAGGGGTAAGTATTTTACACAGAGAGTGGTAGGAGTCTGGAACATGCTGCCGGGCTGGGGTGGGGGGGGTTGGAGGCAGATACGATAATGGTGTTTAAGGGACTTTTCGATAAGCACATGAATATACAAGGAATGGAGGGATATGGACCATGGGCAGGCAGAAGGGATCAGTATAATTTGGCGTTGGGTTAAGCACAACATTGTGGGCCGAAGGGTCCGTTCCTGTGCTGTACTGTTCTATGTTCTAATATTTCATGTTTATTCTTGCAAGAGGATCGAGGTGCCAGTGAATTGTAATTGGATTCCAGATGGGTGCCATTACTGAATACACTGATTCATGATGAACACAATTGCCCCTGGGAGGGCAACATAATCAAAGTGTTCATCCCCAAAGTGAAAACCATTTGGTGACAGTCTTTGTGTTTTATTGTTCAATGTAGTTTGAATTGAAAATGGCAAGGTTTCACAGAATAGGAGCAGGAGTAGGCCAATCGGCCCTTCGAGTCTGATCTACCATTCAGTATAATCATGGCTGTTTGTCCCCTCATCTACATCATGAATATATATTGTGAATAACTGGGACCCAAGCACCACTACTTACTGCCTGTCACTAAGAAAAAGACGGATTGATTCCTGCTCTTTGTTTCCTGTCTGCCAACCAGCTCTCTATCGATGACAGTGCACTACCACCAAACCCACACACTTTAATTTACATTAATCTTTTCTGTGAGACCTTATCGAAAGCCTTCTGAGAATCTAAATAAATCACATCCACTAGATATTCCTTAATTAGTCTACTTTACTATGAATTTGCCAAGCATGAAATGACTGTCCAATCATCTCACTGCTTTCTAAGTGCACTGCTATTAAATCTTTCAAAAAAGACTTGAGCGTTTTCCTAACTACTGTTGACAGGCTAGCTATTCTATAAATCCATGTTTGCTCTTTTTCTAAAATAGTGAGTTAAATTAATGACCCTCCAATCTATTGGGACTGTTCCAGAGTCGAGAGAATTCTGAAAGATGACCACCTGTTTCTCAGGCCACTTCCTTAAGTACTCCAGGATGGAGATTGTCAGGCCCTGGGCAGTTATTGGTCTTTAATCCCATCAATTTCTCCAATTGTTTTCCTTCAGTTCCTCCCTCTCACTAGATTCTGATTCCCTCAACATTTTTCAAATGTTATTTATGAAAATCAGACTAAACTATGTATGTAAATGTTCTGCCATCTCTTTGTGCCCCATTATACCTTCCCTTTTTCAGATTGTAACGGATATACATTTGTCTTCAATCACTGTTTCTCTCCAACTGAATAAGGAACTGTATCATACTATGGCCAGTCTTTCCCAAGGGGCCTCTGACATCAACATTTGCAATCATTCCTTTCTCACTACACAATACTCAGTCTAGGATGCCCTATCCTCTATTTAATTCATCAACACATTGATCCAGAAAATCATCTCGCAAACGCACTGGAATTCCTCTTCCTACAGCATTGGTACTGGTTTGATTTGCTCGATCTATCTGCAGATTAAAATTACCCTGAATTACCATGTATCTGTTTCTATGATTTCCTGTTTCATGCCTACATTACCACGATAGTTTGTTGGTCTATATACAACTTCCAGTGTTGGTTTATGTCCCATTGGTGTTTCTAAGCTCCATTCAAAGAGATTCCATTTCATTGGAGTCAATATCCTTCCTAACTATTGCGTAAATTGCTCTTTAACCAGCAATGTTCCCCGACCTCCTTTTCCCTTTTGTCTGTTGTATCTTTTGTTTTTGTCCTGGCTTCCCACTCTGTCTCCCTGGATAGGTTCCCATCCCCCTGCTATTTCAGTTTGAATCCTCCCAGCACGACATCAGTACCAGTCCCACACAAGTGTACACCATCCAGACTGTACTAATCCCACCGCCCCCAGACCTCCCCCCAATGCCCCAGTAATCTGACACCCTCCCCCTCATACCATCTCTCCAGCCACATATTGATCTGATGTATCCTGCTATTTCTACTCTGACTTGCACATGGTATTGGGATCAATCCTGAGATCACTACCTTTGTGAGTTTCCTTTGTAACTTGCTGCCTAACTCCCTACATTCTGCTTTTATGTCCTCATTTCTTTTTGTAACCTATGTTGTTGACATCAAGGTACTCCACAACCATTGGCTGTTCATCCTTCCTCTCCAGTCCTGCAGAGCCAACCATGGTGCAACAGATTTTAGGGTCATTACATTCCTCTGAGAGGCCATTACCCCCAGCAGGATCCATTGTGGGTCTATGTGTTTTACAGGGGGATAGCCACAGGGGATTCCTGCACTTGCTGCATCGTTCTGTGACTCTGCTCAGTGGTCATCCATTCACTTTCTCACATCTGAGCCTGCGGTGTGACCATCTCCCTCCACAATACCCTCAGCCTCCCAGATGCTCCACAGTGTCCCCAGTCTCTGCTCCAGCTCTGAAACCCAGGTTCCCTTTCAGTAGCTGCAGCTGGAGCCACTTCCTGCACATGTTCTGGTCCCACTTTCCCCACAGAGCAGGAGGAGCACACCACGGCATTGAGATCTACTCCCATGACTTTCTGCTTTTAATTAGACCCTTTGATTGTCTGTAAAACCAATAACATTGATTGTTTCAGGTTCTTATTCTCTGGACCGGTCTATAGTTCTCTGGCTTGTCTTTACCGCCCTTCTTAAACAGTTCAAAGTTTGGGAGAAGATTTGTAGCTCGGGTGCTCGTTGTTATCACCAATAGGATAAACAACTCACTGAGGAACCTACAAAAAAACAGACAGATAACCAGGGTTGACCTACAGAGAATGAAACCTGAAAGCAACAACACCCCCAGATTCTCTGCCAACCTAAAGTGCACAAACTAAACATCCCACTCAACCCATAGTATCACTACCAGGGACACCATCACACAAACTGGCTAAAGAACTACAGCAAAAACTGAAACACCTGATCAGCGGATCCAGACACTTTATACAATCCACACAGGAATTCTTGGACATCATCAGAAATATACACATAGACAAGGAAGAAACCATGGTCTCATTCGATGTAACGGCACTGTTCACCTCTATCGACGAAACCCTAGCCAGAGAAACAATAGCCAATCTGCTGGACATACAGAACAGACAATAAGACGGGGAACCTATCAATAAAGACGGCATACTCAAACTACTGGACCTGTGCCTCACAACACACTTCACATTCAACAACCAAATATATGAACAAACCAACGGCACACCCATGGGCTCACCCATCTCTGGACTCATAGCAAAAGCGGTAATGCAAAGGTTAGAACAAACAGTCTGACTGCAAATTCAACCCAAACTCTGGGTCAGATATGTGGTTGACACCTTTGTAATCATTAAAAACACAGAAATAGAGAACACACACCGGATCATCAACTCCACACTCACAGGAATCCGATTCACTAGAGAGGAAGAAAAGGACAACCAACTCCCATTCCTAGACGTGATGGTACAGAGAACACCGAACGGAGAATTCACCACAAAGGTACACAGGAAAGCCATACACACAGACCAAGTCCTAAACTACGAAAGCAACCACCCCAACACACACAAAAGATGTTGCATCAAGACACTGTTCAAAAGAGCTACAACAAACTGCAGCACACCAGAACTGCAAAAAGAGGAAGAGGAACACCTCTACAATGTATTCGCCAAAAACGGATACCCCTGCAATTTCATCAACAGATGCCTAAGGGAAAGACAACAGAACGAGGACATGCCACAACCCAAAGGACTAGCCACACTACCATACATCAAGAACATTTCTGAACTGACAGCCAGACTACTGCGACCACTAGGACTCATAACAGCACACAAACCAACAGCCACACTCAGACAACAACTCACCAGGACAAAGGACCCGATATCCAGTATGAGCAAAACCAACGTAATATACAAAATCCCATGCAAGGACTGCACAAAACACTACATAGTACAAACAGGAAGACAGCTAATGATCCATATCCATGAACACCAACTAGCCACGAAACGACATGACCAGCTATCCTTAGTAGCCACACACTCAGATGACAAGCAACATGAGTTCGACTGGGACAACACTACTATTATAGGACAAGCCAAACAGAGAACAGCCAGTGAATTCCTAGAGGCATGGCACTCATCCACAGATTCAATCAATAAGCACATCAACCGGGACCCAATATACCGGCCACTACAGCGGACAGCTGGAACTGACAACCGGAAGCGGCAGGTACAAACCACAATAGATGCCGGAGGAAACACCACAGAAGCGCTTCACAGGAGGCTCCCAAGCATTGAGGATGTCACCTAGACAGGGGACGAAACGTCTGCAACACAAATTCCCAGCTCGGCGAACAGAACCACAACTTCTTAAACAGTGGCACCACGTTTGCCAACCTCCAGTCTTCCGGCACCTGTGACTATCGATGATACAAATATCTCAGCAAGAGGCCCAGCAATCACCTCTCTAGCTTCCCACAGAGTTCTCGGGTACATCTGATCAGGTCCTGGGGATTTATCCAGTTTTAACCGATTCAAGACATCCAGCACTTCCTCAGCTATAATCTGGACATTTTGCAAGATGTCACCATCTATTTCCCTAAAGTCTTTATCTTCCATATCCTTTTCCACAGTAAATACTGATGCAAAATATTATTTAATATCTCCCCCATTTTCTGTGGCTCCACACAATGGCCGCCTTGCTGATCTTTGAGGGGCCCTATTCTCTCCCTAGTTACCCTTTTGTCCTTAATATATTTGTAAAAACCCTTTGGATTCTCCCTAATTCTATTTGCCAAAGCTATCTCATGTCCCCGTTTTGCCCTCCTGATTTCCCTCTTAAGTATACTCCTACTTCCTTTATACTCTTCTAAGGATTCACTCGATCCATCCTGTCTATACCTGACTTATGCTTCCTTCTTTTTCTTAACCAAACCCTCAATTTCTTTAGTCATCCAGCATTCCCTTTACCTGCCAGCCTTCCCTTTCACCCTGACAGGAATATACTTTCTCTGGATTCTTGTTATCTCATTTCTAAAGGCTTCCCATTTTCCAGCCGTCCCTTTACTTGCGAACACCTGCCTCCACTCAGTTTTGAAAGATTTTGCCTAATACCGGCAAAATTGGCCTTTCTCCAATTTAGGACTTCAACTTTTAGATCTGGTCTATCCTTTTCCATCACTATTTTAAACCAAACAGAATTATGGTCGCTGGCCCCAAAGTGCTCTCCCGACTGACACCTCAGTCACTTGCCCTGCCTTATTTCCCAAGAGTAGGTAAGTTTTGCACCTTCTCTAGTAGGTACATCCACATACTGAATCAGAAAATTGTCTTGTACACACTTAAGAAATTCCTCTCCATCTAAACCTTTAACACTATGGCAGTCCCAGTCGATGTTTGGAAAGTTAAAATTCCTGACCATAACTACCCTATTATTCTTACAGAGAGCTGAGATCTCCTTACAAGTTTATTTCTCAGTTTCGCTCTGACTATTGGGGGGTCTATAATACAATCCCAATAAGGTGATCATCACTTTCTAATTTCTCTGCTGCTGGGACGTGGGGGTTGTATATATGGATTGTAACAACCCGACTCCTCTGCGCAGGAAGTACACACAACGGGACCACCGACAAGATGGAGAACAGAGGTTCCCCTTCCTTCTCCTTGAAGACCTTCAGGAGCTGCTCGCAATTCTTCATGCTCCTGAAGGTCACGTCAAAATAGCTTGCCCCAGGGAAATCCTGCAGGCAGTACACGACCGCTGCATCGAACCCACAGCACTCCAGCAAAATCTTCTTAATAAACACCGTCCGATCGACCAGTGTGCACTCCTCCACCTTCTTCACAGACACCCTGACTGTGTTGCGAATGCCCTGGCCTGGGCTGCGAGTACCTGAATTGGCGTTAGGCCGAAGCCAGCATGAAGATCCACCAAGAGCAGGTCAGCATAACCAAATAAACCTCCAACATCCTATCACGGTCCAGCGATGATCTCCATTAGCTCTGATGACTCGCAACACGACCCCCGTGGTATCTCCCCAGCCAGTACACGTCTGCCGCGCCGAACCTGCAGGACCCGAGCAGAATCTCTTCCTCTGGTCCTCAGGGACTACACATATTCCGAGCCAAAAGGCCGAGAAGCGGCCCAGACTGCTTCAGTGCGATGCTGACTGTGGGACACCCTTCCCAAACTGCTTCAGTGTGATGCTAACTATGGGGCGGGCGTCCCTTCCTGCCTCTCCCTCTGCTACTAAAAAGCACCACAGGCCAGAGAGTCTGGCAGCATCCAGTCAGTACAAAATGTGTCAGTTTGTATGAAATGGCAGAATACACTGTTCAGGCTCATTTTTAATTAAAATGTTTGAACTAAGCACACATCAAAATGCACTTTAGCATTTCAGGAATTTTACTGGTAAGACAAAAGATTGAAGTTGAAAAAAGCAGCAGTGCATTTTACACAACAAATTTTATTCACTTATCAGAAACCTTAAAACTAGACGAACACTCCTCGCAGACATGTTACTGAAGCAGGAAGGAACAAAAACCTGGCAGTGAATCTGTTTAATCCTTGGATAAAATACGTCTAAAATGTGTCCCCTCACCACATCAACTTTTAAACATTTTTTCAACTTCAAGTTGTCAGCACTTACCCGACTGAAATGTTCCCATCACATTGCCCCAGGATCCTGTTGGCCAGTAACATTGCATAGCGAGCATCATTTAGTTTCAATTGTCCTTTCCTTGTGAGGTCAGTCAATTTGTTTTTCTGATTTATGAAATCAGCGAATGGTGATTCTAATAGGAAAGGGACAGTGAGAAAGAAGAGGGAAACTCAACATCTCAATATCAGGAAAATATTTCAAACTTTGAGATATTATGTATATGTTTGCAAATTGCAGTGTAATGTTAAAAGGACTCTCTGTACACACATCTCCATCTTTGGGTCGAATTCTATCCTGAACAGTACAATTAAAATTGTGAATCACTGACAGGAAATGCTGGAACTACCCAGCAGGCCTGCAGTATCTGGGGAGAGGGAAACTGCATGTACGTGGCAACTCAATGATGTCCAGCCAGATCTTTCTCCCGAGTGAAAGGTACTGCATCAGAAACAGGAACAATATAAGGAAAGGAGAAAGGAAGCTTGGCATTGGGAAAGTAAATCACTTGTGGTCCTGATAGAGCATCGGGAACATTAAACTTTTTATGTGGGTCCTGATAAATTGCTGAAATCTTCACATCTGCTGTGATTATTATTAATCATCTAATTAAAAACTTCACCAAAAACCTTTCAGTTTTATCAGATTACAATTGAATCTGGTTAGAACAGACATTGCCAAATCTAGCTGGACAGGAACTAATATTCCTGTAATACTGGGAGTACTTTACCTGTGAGAAATATACTCTAAAGCTTAAAGAAATGCATATTCCACAACCTGGGTTTAAAGCCATCGATCCTTTTCATTAAGCAGGTCATGAAATTAATTGTGTTGCGATGTACAATTATCATTATTTATAGAATCAAAAGTTTTATTTTTAGTGTTCATCTGGTGCTTCATAATATAGCCCAGGCCTCCCATCTCCCCCTCCCCATTGACTGGGGACATCTCTGAAGACAGGGAGCAGCACACACCCTCCACTCACACTTTCCTCGTCCTGTGGTTGTGGGAGAAACAGAGAAAGCCTGGGCCTATGTTTCTATTTTATTCTTTATCTGTGATAAATAGAGTCATAGAGTCACATATCTGTGATTCACAATGTGTCAGTTATTATTCTACTCACCACATGCTCCTTCAGATCCAGTAAATTCCAAATAAGAAGCATTTTCCATGTGAACTGGACTGAAGTCTGACTGATTTATGTAAATAATGTCTCTCAGCAACGGTGAACTCTTGTGTGAACTGCTATTGGTGAGAGTGAAATGTTGACAACATTTCCCTCCAGTGGACATGGCAGTTGGATACGACTTTCCAATATCACCACGGGTTATGTAGAGTTGGCCAATGGATCCTTTCCAGGTGATGCAGATTTCTGATGAAGCTGCAGGTGTAGGTGCTGCAGGATCTTGTGTCCAGGAAGATGAACCATTCCCAATGAGATGAGCTTCTATTTCTAAGCCTGTTTTCTTTACAGACACTTTCAATGAACACGGGTCTGGGCCAATGTAGTGATGAGATTTATTAATGTGACTGTTCAGGTATCCACAAACTGTAAACTCAGCACCAACTATCGCTGCAAATACAATCACAAGGTAAGCATTAATCAACACCTGAGAAATTTTCTCAGAAGCTTTTTAAATCAATACTGTGACTTTGCTGGAAAATTGAGGGAAATTCCACACCAATTGCATAATCAGGAATTGATCATCAGTAACAACAACAACTTCTATTTTCATAGCACCTTTAGAGGAATAAAATGGTCCAAGGCCCTTCACTGGAGGGTTCGCAAACAAAACATTGATGCCGTTGTAAGGTCTCATTGGTATTCATAAAACGCAGGTTAAAATATTAAAACATTTTTATTGGTCAGGATTATATAAAGATGGAGTCATGTTTTGCCAGACCACTGAAACTAATTACAGAGAAGTTTATCATCAAAAGCTCACAACCGATGCCACCAATCCACGTCTCCACGTTTTGAATCTAACCAATGCTTGTGAATGAACAAACCACTTTTGAATGGGGCTCAGCAAATAGCGAAAAGGGGAGCAGATAAAAAGGCTAAAATGTTATGAACTCCCAGTGATGTCTCATGGCATCAGGTTAAACTTGGGCAAAGAAACCTCCTGCCAATAACCATGGACCATCCACCCATTGGCTGATGAATTGGGACTGCTCCATGTTAAACAGCACTTGGAGGAAGCACTGAGGGGGGCAAGGGCACAATATTAGGAGCTACAGATGCATCTGCCCATGACAGTATCACGAAGAGTGAGCAGTACACAGTCCCTGTGGAGACAAAGTCCCGCCTTCACATTGAGAATTACCTCCCGTGTGTGTGTGGCACTATCACTGTGCTAAATGGGACAGAGTTCGAACCGATCTAGCAACTCAAGACTGAGCATCCTTGAGGCACTGAGGGTCATCAAGAGCAGCAGAATTGCACTGCAGCTCAATCCGCAAAGTGACGGCCCGGCATATCCCCCACTCAACCAGTACCATCAAGCCAGGGGATCAATCTGGGTTCAATGGAGAGTGCAGGAGGTCATGCCAAGAGCAGCACCAGGCATACATGAAGGTGAGGTGTCAACCTGGTGAAGCTACAATACAGGACTACTTACATACCAAATAACATAAGCAGCAACCGACAGACAGAGCCGAGCAATCCCACAGCCAATGGAACTGATTGAAGCGCTGCAGTCCAGCCACACCCAGTCATGAATAATGGTGGACCATTAACTCACTGGAGGAAGAGGAGCCTCCACAAACCTCCCCAACCTCAATGATGGAAGAGGCCAGCACATCAGCTCAAAACATACGTCTGAAGCATTCACAGCAACCTTCAGCCAGAACTGCCAAGTGGATGATCTATCTTGGCCTCCTCCAGGTGTGCCCACCATTACAGATGCCAATCTTCAGCCAATTCGATCCCCTTCACGTGATGTGATCTATCAAGCTGGATTTGAGTTTGAGCTCTGACTTATCCAGTAATAACATCAGCTGCGATCATAACAGGGGTCTCCTCCAGCCATATAAAATTCAAACAGACACCAACAGGGTGAACGCAGGTTAACACAAGGTCTCAGGGGGGAGGCAGACGAGGAGATTCAGGAGGATGGAGTTGTCAAAGAGATGAGAACGAGGATCAGCTACAAATGATATGAGGTCAGAGCAGAAATGAGGACATTACAGATGTGTACACAGGGAGTCTTTGTGATAGGGAGGATGTGGGTTCAGAACCTCAAATCAGAGGTAAATGGGACACTGAGTTGGGGAACAATTTCTTTTCCCTCCTGTTGTCACGGAGACAGGGTGAATTGAGGAGCAGGTTAATAAATGTGTGTGATCAGGTGAAGGGGTTGAATAAATTTCAGTTAGTTAGGGATTAAATTTTAATCATCCCAAGCAAACAGGAATCACGGATGTACACAGGCAGCTTGAAACACAGGAGCCATATTATCAGCAACATTCATCCATCCTTGGGTGAAGAACACACAGTGTCTGTGTCATAAATAATGTTGTAATATGTTGTATAAATCTGGGAGTTGGCTGTAACCCAGGAAAGTTGATTTTACATTTCATGATCTGACTCGCTGTCCTTGTATACGCATGAAAATATATAACTGTTTGACCTGTTTCCTCAATCCTCCACCAACTTATCAAGTTGTGTGATAAAATGAAGCCACAGTCAAAGGCTTTGATCTTGCCAACACTGAGATGGAGAAAGTTATAGCTCTTCCAAAACAGAACCCTGGAAAAGGGATCAGGAAATGTAAAGGCAATAGATATTACCGAACAGCAAAGTGAAACTGTGAGTTTAATCTGTAACTTTGATGAAATGAGCTTGCCTGAGATTTTGCACTGAAAGGGGATCGCATGTTCAGAGAGTTCACAATATTCCCTCCTCCTGACGTGTCTGTTCCCTTCCTCAGCCTGAGCCTGTCAGCAAGGAAGAAGGTCAGGAACAGAATCTCATGTCACATCCTGCTCACTGAGGAGGCCTTTCACCAAACTGAATGACTTCGCTGCTGGAGAGCTTATTGGACTTTGACTGGAGGAAGTTTCAGGATTCAGGAGGATAAATGTATTTTTCCAATTTTTTATTCAGCTTTTGAAGTTGTTATAACCAGGTGTGTGAAGGGAATCAACTCCCTGTTTTTTCACTCCTATTACTCAGCTGCCAAAACATTTATCTATTTTGTTCAGCAAACAGTCATGGTCTTTCAATCAAAACAAAATTAACAATCACTACAAAATGAAGGAGTCCATTATCAAGATTTTCTTGAATGAAAAGAGGACTTTTATGACTCACTTAATTCTCGAACCAATCATTAAAATTAACACACACATACACAGAGATAGAAAGTTCAAAATAGACAGAAATAATATTCATGCAGTTGAGGAGCCTTTAGACACCTTGTGATGTTAACTCTTAACCTGAAATCAGAGTTTAGTGACTTTTATCCTCAACAGTAACAGAATCTGTAGATCTTTGAATTCTTGGTGAACAGTTGTTTCTCGAATTTACTTTTTCACTGGGTGCTGTTTCTGAGATAATGTTAGAAACAGAAAGGGGGAGAGAGAATTCCAGCTCTTGCTACACAAATTCACTTTTCATTCTCTCAGTCCTGATGCTGAAAAGCAGCTATTGAAATACAGTTCAGTGTGTATTCTAGAGTCGCGATCCTTTGTTTTTTTCAACCAGTCTGATTGATTGGTAACTCTTGCATCTCCCAAAATATTAAAGCAACACTCACAACTGTACTAAATGGGGAGTAAAAATCTCTGAATGGTTGCTCGTTACATTTCTTCAAATAAAATGGTAATTTCACAATAGATTGATTGTTTCATACGAATGGGTTTCATGAATCTTGCCAACCTTTGGGCAGGTGGCCCCTGCAGCCATTTTAGATTCATGTTTTTCCTTTTTGTCAACCGTGTTACTCTCTGAAAGGTCTCAGGTATAACAAACTGATGTTAGAGGTGAAAGGTTGATTGCCCATCTTTGTCATTACCATTACGTACTGCCACATTCAGCTAATTCCTTTATCACTGCAATTGTCTTAATTTATTACTTTACCTTCTATTAACCGTGTTTGTACAGTAAAGCTCTGACCAATGTTCATACTGAGGTACATGCACAATCCATCGCATTGGATCACCAGCCTCATACAGCATTGAAAATAAACTGGGGAATTTCAAAGAAGTGAAACAAAGGAAGTGCTGAGAAATGAATTACCTTTCTCAATGTGAAAGCTGAAGAAACATAACAGAAGGCAGTGACAGTTGATCAGTCTGTGAAAGGAGCTGGTTTTGAGAGGCATCTTCCACTGGGTTCCTCCTCTGGAAAATCAACATTGTGAATATGAGAGCACAGGGTGAGGTTCACACAAATGATGGTTACATCCAAAACATGCAAAATTACATGGAGTTAAATGATGACCTGTCATTGTCCCAACACCCAGTGACACCAATTGACAGGATGTAGCTCCCATTTGAAATCACTGTGATCGGTGAATTTTGGGGGAAATTATTGAGATTTTGATGGAGAGAAATCCTCAGATGGAGTTGTCAGGCTGCTGGGACTCAGCTGTGAGTGACCAAGTGAAACAGGGACTGATAGAGGCTGAGGGCAGCTCATCTGTCCTTGTTAGTTCATGGTCTGAGGAGATCAGAGACCAGAAATAAAAATACAGGTAGTCTGAGCTCAAAAGTGAACAGAAATGTTTGGAATTAATCAATTTGAATTGATTGTCATGTTCCATCAATTCTTCAGATATAGATTTGGGTTGTAATTCCCTCAGGTTTTCAAATAATCCCAGAGCTGGCTTGGGTATTACTGTGGAAAAGCTTGTGATCCAGGGAGTTAATGTGACATTTGTTCCAGCATTCACCCAAATGACACTCTCCCTCCGCCCACCATCTCTTTGTTTGGGTGATGTGAAGCGAATCCCCCTGCCCAATACCACCCATCATTCCCTGTTTTAAATACTCTCCTTCCCCTCCCCAGGTGGTTCTGGATGAGCAGGGAAGGAGTCACAATAATGTTGCAGCCATCGTACAACCCTAATCTTCATTCTCCTCATGTTTTTAATCTTTCAGGACCATACGTTATGGAAAAGAGAGAATCAAATTACACCACTGCAGAATATTTAGGGCAGGAATCAGACCAGCCACAATTACTGGGCAAATAGATGAATAATCAATTTAAAACACACATGATTATCCAGACCATAACCGACATACCTGCTACTGGCAACATATGGTTTATAGGTTTGGGGGAAGGTTTGGAGTAAGTGGGTCAATTGTAAAATTGGGAATAGGGTCAGAGGTTATTAGTTCAGATTAGGTGTTCAAGTTGGAAATCAGGATGACTGATGTGAATTGGGTTTTGGGCTGGGGTTTGGGAGTTGGGGTTAATGCTGAGGGTTTTTAGTTAAGGAGTGGGGATGGTATATTGGTGAAAGTTTAACCCAGCAAGACCAGCTGCCTCATTGTGACACCAGTTACTGTTAATGCCACTAATGTCAATGCTGTCGACATCACAAGCATTCTGTAAAGGAATGAACAATAGATAAAAAGGTGTGTAATGGAAGAACTGAACTGGGATGGAGCATTTAGTAAGGGGTTTCAGAATGATACTGAACAAACCAATTTCAATGGTCTGAACAATATGAAAATAATTACTCAATACAGCACAGAATGGTCAGACATAAGAATGTAACTGTTTAAAAGTTTAAAGCGAGGGTTTTATACTACACTAGTCAAATCTTCCTTGGATTTCTGAGTTCGCATCTTGTCAACAAAAGCCAACACATTCATTCGTTAAACAATGTTCAAAAGGAATATATTAATAATATTTGAAACATGGTAAGGCTAGAGAAACCCAAACTGCTCAATTGGAAATGGTATTTCCAGGGAGATATTGTTAATGTCCCTCAGGTACGAATCTGTCAGGATGAACACAGAGTACGGCTTCAACTAAATAACTGACTGTGGATGAAAACTTCCAGTGAGGAAACTTCCATTTTAGAAAACAGGAATTACAATTTATGATGAGTCTACATTTGTTCTCATTGAGACAGGCAGCATGCAAACTACACACTGTCTCCTCACTTCAATAATGTCAGTGTGCAGCCCAGCACTGAATCAGACTGCACAATCAACAGGGGGCCGGTAAAGTGTTTGGATCACCCATCGCTCAGCGAGACCTTCACATTTAAAGGTTACTACAGGGCATCCACAAACTTTGCAACAACAAAACTCAGTCAAAGCACCTGAGTGCTGAGTGGCCATTGGATGGCTGTCTGTTTAAATGACCTTGTTGGGTGTTGTCTCCTTGTCCACCAGCTCGGAGTGATGAGGAGAGGGCATTGACTGGACCCATGGTCTCCACGTTGGTAGGACATGCACCAAATCAGCCAATGAGGCTGTTTCCATGTCAGAATCTGCTGTATATTTCCAGCTCACCCAGAACATGTCCACACATCTGCCCTGACAGGAATGGGCTGGAGTGGAATTCTACAGCCCCTGTCTCTACCACACCTCAATTAAAATACTCATCAAATAGGCTAAGTAGGTCATGGAAATAACTTGTTGATTCAACAAATGATAAACATCAGGAATAATCTGCATAAGCAACAAAATGAAAACAAAATCTGTGAAATGTGTTCATTCCAAGCCCAGACAGCCAGGAGCTAATTGTCTAATATGGAGGGTGGGCTTTACACACACATTCCATGTTAAAATTGCACTGACCACCTCACTGATGACACCAGAATTATTGACATGTTCCCCTTCCACCAACATCTTCTTGGGGATACTGGGGTTAAAGTACAGTGTGTAAAACCAGCAGCTCCATGAGCAGCACTGCATGGTCAAGAGAAAAATGGCCTGACTGATGTTTGTCTGAATTTGGGCAGTGGGCCAGATAGATCCCTCTGACAACATAGTATTCAATGGAGAGGTCAAAATGTAATGGTGAATCCATGTGAGACCTCAGCAACACGGACAGTTAGACTGCATTCACTTCATGTTCACACCACAGCCTCTAGATCTGTGGAAGAAGCATCCACTGCCCTCTGCCCTAAATCACTCACATTGGGGTGTACTCAGGACCCTCATCATTGTGAGACACAAATATCAGTCTAGTCAGCCGTCCACTAAACAAAACTGTGACCCTGCAATTCTAATTCCAATGATACTGCTTTCTCACTGTCTTGGGAAGTACACACAGTGACTCAGAACTTATGATGGACAGTGGATAGGAATTTCTGTTCTTCAGAAAGTCATCCTGATCTGGAACCAAGACCCAGCCTTTGTACAGACTGGATGACTGTGTGAGTGAGTCATATCGACATCCACAGAGAGTAGAAGGAGTATTACTGTGTTCATACAGTCCTCATTCCAAATCTTACACAGGGCAGTGTAGGAGCTTCTGAAAACACAGGGACGGCAGGTTCCAGAGTTACACCCAAAGTTGTGCACCAATCCCACCCTCACCAATGTGATACCCTCCTGTAGGTCCCACTAACCCTGGCAGGGTCAGTGTTGGAAGGAACCGTGAGGGACAATAACAGACCAGGAAATTCAGGAACAGTTTGTGCAACTATCCATGAAACAGTGCACAGACAGAGGGTCACAAAATACTTCACACAGAATGTTCTCCGCCTTCCATTATAAAACCTCGATTGTATCAATACATTTATGTTCAGAAATTTGCCAAAAACAGAAAAATATACAATTGCCCTGAGCATTCCTCACACAACATGTATTATCATTCAGGAAGACTCGGTTAATGACAATATATTAAAACAAGCAGGTTTACATTTCACATTCGACTTTGTCAACCTGGACTTAAATAGTAAACATATTCCGATTAAAAGCATAAATAAAGTAATACCAGCTCCTTACCTGTGGCCTGCGGGTCCTGGACATTGAGAAACTGACACACAATGTGGGAATTCTATATGTGCTAGAAATTTGCCTGTGCAGGTACTTTTGCATTGATAACCAGCGTTATTGATTTCCTGGAACAATCGGAGCTGAGCTCTGTGTGCACCAGTCTCGTAAACATGGAAATATGGAAAATGTGGCATTGACGTTCATAGAATCCCTTCTGTGTGGAAATCGGCCCTTCAGCCCAACAGGTCCACACTGGCCTCCAAACAGTATCCTACTCAAATCCATTCCACTCCATTTACCTCAAACTAACACATCCCTGAACACTATGGGGAATTTAGCATGGCCAACTCACCCAACCTGAATTCCTTTGGATTGTATGAGGAAACCCACACAGGTACGGGGAGATTGGGCAAATACTACACCGACAGGCACCTGAGGCTGGAATCAAACCAGGGTCCCTGGTGGTATGAGGGAGCAGTGCTAACCACTGAGCCACCGTGCCATCCCTAACATTGAGCTGGACACAGGCCAGCAGGAAATGTTATCCATTGATGGTTCAATAAAAAATAAGGGAATGTTGAGCCAAGTAAGAGGTGAATCCAAATATGTCAAAGGCAGCACCATCTTCTGATGTTATCGATCACTGAGGGAACTCATGCAGTCAGTTACACTTGGGCCAAGCTTCAATGTTGGGGCAGTCTCAGAGGAGATTCCAGTCAGTGAATGTCCTGTGTGGAGGAGGAGAGCATTGGACACAGAAATAATGAGCAGTTTACCCAAAAACAATGTGGATATAAATCTTCATGAAAAGAATATTTCAACAAACAGCCACCTGATTATCTTTAATTCCCAGGGCACAAAGTGTGACTCTGACTGAGAGAGTGGTCACCCTGAGCTACAATCAATGAGACAAGTTGTTTTCCATCTGTTTGCTCCATATTGCGTACTGTCCAAGGCAGAGATCGGATGCTTTGCTGCTGCTGACAACAGGAACAGCAACAAGAGAATGTACAACCTGGTACAGTGCATGGGCAACAGCATGGGGAGCTGGCAACACTACAACAACAACATGTATTTAGATAGCACCTTTAGCAATGAAACATCCCAAAGTTTATCACAGGATACTTTGAGGGAGGAGGGAAGGCAGTAATTTGGAGTGAGTGGAGAAATCGATTGTTGGGGAGAAGAGGACACAGATGAGGAAATACAGCTGTGTAAACTCACTCCAATTCACTGAGCAGGGTCAGGGATGGACTGGAAATAATCCTGAAGATGAGGAAGGAGGAGGCCAAGGATCGAGGGAAATAATGTAATGACCAACATCCATTACTTACATTGGATGGGGTGAGATACCTGTGCCCATCCTCCACCTCCATCAGAAACACAAAGTCTGACTGTTCTGAGTTGTTTGTGTCCCATCCATGAGAAGATTAAATACTGTGAGGTGGGCAGTGGGAAAGTGACTCAGCTGCTCCTCCCTTGACTGGGACTCAGACTCGAATGTGTCAGATTCAGATTGCAACCTGCCCTTGTGTTGGACTAATGGATCCAAAGTAAATAATGGAGAAGGAACTGGAAATTAACACTTAGCTCGAACATTTCAAAGGCAGGGAGCCCTGTGGATGTTTGTACCTATTAGAAACTAGGGAGGTATTTGTCATGGTTCTCCTCCAACTAAAATTAGCAAGGATTTGGGAGAGGATGTGAATATTCAATGAGTTCAAGGTAATGTCACCACAGGCTGAGTGGACCATTGGAGAGAGTCATCTGGTCCTGGTTTAACCTGAGGGTCACCCTGCACAGGGGGAGGGAGAGGTTGAGAAGAAGAGCCCTTTATGGGAACCTCAATTCATGCAGGAATTGAACCCTCACTGTTGGCATCACTCTGCACTGTAAACCAGCTCTCCAGCCAACTGAGCCCCACTGTCAACGTTCAAGGATGTTTCTGGGAACTTTGAAGAACACAGATTCATGTCCAGAGTTCAGTGGAAAGTCTCAGCTGTGTCCTTTCCCCATTTCTCTTTCACTGCTGTCCTCGGGACCAGAGAGTGATCCCCCAGTCCAGGGAATACCTGCTGGAAATCTGGCTTCTGGATAAATGTTAGATCCTTCTGGTACACTCTTATTGAATCTCAAGTAGGATAAGCCTGTCATACTACAACAGAAACCTTCTGTCACTCTCTAAGGAGCTGTTTCTCCAAAGGGTGCTGGGACAGCCCTGAAACAAGAAGGAAAGCCAATAACATTTGTATCCCGGTCTCTACCCTCAGCTGAAACCCGATATACCACATAGAAAAAGCACTTTTGGCAGTCGTGTAGGGATATGAGAAGTTCATACATATTTCTCTGGGAGAAAGTTCATCCTGGACATTGATCACCATCCACAGGAGCAGACCGACAAGAATCATCTTCATAAAATGTCAACAAGACAGAGGTTATTCTTGAGGTTTCAGAGTTATGACTCCACTTAGAAATACAAGCCAGCAAGAGAAATGGTGCTGACAGACTCCCCATCTTGATTGCTGCCACAGGAGAAAGATGAGATACAAGTTCTGGCTGTAAGGATCCATCACCTCCTGAATATAACACCCTCACAACTGAGTCAGATGAGAGATTAGACAGCAAGGACAAGGAGCTACTGTTGCTGTGTCAGTGACGGCCTGATAGGATACAGTGAGCACAGCCAGTAAAACGGCAGGACCCGTCTATCAGACATGATAACGTTCTGGAAGCTGGTCTTACTAGTCAGACCCAGAATCAACATCCCCAACCCAAAGCAGGCAGAGCATCTGCAGAAGGTACGGGAAGGTCACACGAGAATAGAAAGACATAACCCGAGAACCACCTCAGCTGTCAATTAGAAAGATGTACACAGGCATTATAAATATAGTGTTCAAATCCAGACAGCCAGCCTATGAGAATGAATAGCAGCCAATGGGGACAATTCATGGCTAACAACTGGCTGTGTGTAATAGCAGACCATGTAATAACAAGGCCTAGTGTGTGGGGGTTGGGTTGGGGTTGGGTTTCCTAAGCTGACCATTAACACACCTTTGTCTGTCTGACTGTCCACCTCTCACTTTAGGCTGTTTCTTCACCTGTCACTTACTCCTCAACCCATCCCCAACCCCATCTTCTCTATAAAAGCCAACTTTCTCCCAGCTACCATCAGTTCTGAAGAATGGCCACTGGACCCGAAACATCAATTCTGATTTCTCTCCACAGATGCTCCCAGACCTGTTGACGTTTTCCAGCATTTTCTGTTTTTGTTTCTGTTTTCCAGCATCAGGATTTCTTTTGTTTTTTTTATTGGATCATAATTTTATTAGTTTTAAAATAGTTTAGAAAAGGACAGACCTGATCCAAAAATTAAAGTTCAATATTGGAGTGAGGCCAATTTTGATGGTGTGAGGTAGGAACTTTCAAAGGTTGATTGGGCAAAGGTTCTTCACAGGGAAAGGGATGGTTGGAGCTGGGGAAGCCTTCAAACATGAGGGAACAGATGTTCAGAGACAGGATGTTCCTGTTAGTGCATTGTGTAAGGCTGGTGGGTACAGGAAATACTGGATGAATATAAAAATTGAGGCACTGCTCAGGAAAAAGGAGGAATATGTCAGGTATAGACCGGGGGATTGCGTGAATCCCTCGGGAAGCATAAGGGCAGTGGGAGGATACTTCGAGTGAAATCAGGAATGGAATGCAGAGAAATTCTACAAATTTATATCCCCAAGTTCCCAAGCTTCCATGTCCTTCTCCGTCGTGTCTGCAAGGCCAAAGAAACAAGCCACCCATCGTAATCCCACTTGACAGCATTTGGTCCATTGCCCTGCAGGTTAAGGATGAGATGCATATCGAAATGCATTAGAAATTAGTTACGGATCATTGCTTCTGCTCTCCTTTCAGACAATGACTTCCAGACTCCTACCCACTGGATTAAAACACTTTTCCTCATCTCCCCATAGATCATTGTCCCAATCACTTTCAGTCTCTGCCCTCTTGTCACTGATTTCTGCTAAATAGGCCCTTTCTATCAACTGTACCCAAGTTCCTTCATTTTGAACATCTTCGTCAAACCTCATCTTAATATTTGTCTTCAAAGGAGAACAAGTCTCGACAATCCAGTCCCTCCTCATTGCTGTATTTTCCAGTCCTGGCAATATCCTTCACTCTTCTCTGTGCCCTTTCTCATAAAATCATCCTTTCTGTGATGTGGGCAGAACTGTGCACATTATTCCTGCTGTGGCTGAACTAATAAAGAGAAGGTTTCCATGTACTTATTTAATCACCTTGTTGACCTGCCTTGCTCCCTTTAGGGGTCTGTGGTCATCCACTCCAAGATCTCTCAGCATCTCTGTAGCTCAATATTCTCCCATTTGTTGTCTGTTCCTTTCCCTTGCTTGACCTCACCAAACACACTGTCCCACACTGGTCTGGGTTAAATTCCATTTGGAACTTTTCTGACCAGCTGACCAGCCCATTCCATTCAAACTTCTCTCTCTCTGGGTTTATCACATCTGACATTTCACAATCCTCCTCAACTACAATGTCTGCATCAGCTGCTCTCTTGTTAAGACTGAGACAATATTCCTGAAGAACTTTGCCAATATCTTTCACCCTTATGTCTGGGTTTCTTTTATGGGTCATCCTTTTTCTTCCATGATCCTTTTAATGTATTGATAACCCATCTCCCCATTCACCCTGATTGTGCTTGCCAAGGTCCTTTCTTGCCCTCAGTTTGCTTTCCCTTGTATTCTCTTTGATTTCTCTTTGCACTCTCCTACCCCTCTTAAATTTCTCCAGTGTGAGTTCTCAGCATCAGACATAATTATTTACTTCAGTCAGACACTGGTTAGACGTGATGTGACACACCTTTGGGGCAGGTGGGACTTGCACCCAGATCATTCTGGCCCTGAGGAAGGACACTGCAGCTCTCCCACAACACCCCTCGGTATTGGATAGAAGCTTTCCTTTCTGCCTTATGTTATCCCCATAAGCTCCTTGATATCTTGGGGAGAGTGGGTCTCAAGATTTGGCCATTGTCCCCTGTTTTCTTTATGGGAACATATTTATTCTAAAACCCTCGAATCTCCCACGTGAATATCTTGCAGCGCACTGACACTGATTTACCTTCAAGAACCTGTTTCCATCACACATTCGCAAAATCATTGCACAGCTGACTTTCCACCTCCAATTGAGAATTCTTCTAACTCCTGTTCTATCGCTGTCCTTTTCAGTAATTATGTAGTTACTACTCACTGGTGACCCTGCATCACTGCTATTGGCACTTCCATCTCCTGCACATGCTCAGTTCCTCTTTTTGTCTCATTGTAGGACAAATTAGCCAATAACCTGATTGAGAGGCCTGAGCCAGGAAGGGAGTGATGGATATCAGGCTCCTCACTCCCTACAGGGAAAAAATTCTGGAATTAGCTGGAGAAGAATTTACTTGCTCATGTGGGAAGAGGGAAGCCTGTATGTCGCACACACTGACCCAGCTTCATTGGGCTGTGCTTCCCTCACATTAACACCAGGGCTAATTGATTCTGAACCACTCCACCCACCCCAGAAGAGGAATATCTGCTCCACCCACTTTTCATCTGGTCTCAGCCATTTTTGCTGCTGTTGTGTAATTGATATTTGAGCTTTTGTGATAAAGTTCCAATTTCATGTTCTTGTGAGAGACTTGCAGGCTGCTTCTGTGTGAGAATATTTTCCCTCCATCCTTCATGTTACCTTTTGTGTTGCTGCTCCTGTGTGCCCTATGACCTTACAGTGTCCCCCTGATTCCTTTGAGCACCTTCAGGTTACAATTAATGTGCACACTTTAGTCCCATGGGCAATGAGTTTTTAAATTCCAATGTCCTTGATGGCTTTGCATGATCATTGCCTGGGAGAGCCAGTCCCCCTCTGATTTCATCCTTCTTCTCTAGAACGTCCCCCTGTCCCATCAGCATTCCCCTAGTGACTCTATGCAATGAAATCCACCCCTAGGCATGAGGAGCTCACTTTCCCCACGTTACCATGACTGTCCCCGATTAGCTCCCGACTGACATTGAGCAAAACACAAAAACATAGAGGATAGGAGCAGGAGGAGGCCATTCGGCCCTTCGAGCCTGCTTCACCTTTCATCATGATCATGGCTGACCATCCAACTCAATAGCCTAATCCTGCTTTCTCCCCATAACCTTTGATCCCATTCACCCCAAGTGCTATCTCGAGCTGCTTCCTGAATACATTCAATGGTTTGTCACCAGCTACTTGCTGTGGTAATGAATTCCACAGGCTCACCACTCTTTGGGTGATAAAATGTCTCCTCATCTCCTTCCTAAATGGTCTACCTTGAATCCTCAGACTGTGACCTCTGATTCTGGACACCATCGGGTACATCCTCCCTGCATCTACCCTGTCTATACCTGTGGAAGTCTCTAAGTCTCTATGAGATCCTCTCTCATTTGTCTGAACTCTAACAAGGACTGAGCTGAGGACTGACAGTGGGCCACCCCATGGGTCTGATTTGGAGGGACGGCCGTGACTGAACCTAGCACAGCCCTGACTGATGTCTCCACTGCACCCTGACTGGTCTCCCTGTAACCTGGGGACTGGCTGCCCTAGGCCTTTGGGATTGATGCTGGTCCAGTCCATGGACTGCAAGGAAATGGATCTCTAGCCTAACCATGTTCCACATCCTGGATTGGAATCAGACCGATCCCTTGACTGATTATGGATGAAGGTCAAGGAGGGTGATGACCATGGAGCATGCAGGGATACTATGCTGAAGGCAGAGATGGCTGATGGCTGGGACAAGCAATCAGTGAGGTGTAGTCTTCAGGTTTACACATTGGAAATTTGTGCTGTCTTGTTTTTCAGAGAAGGGGAGGAGAATTGTCAGTGTCACATAAATGAGATGAGTTGGAATAATAATAAGATGCAAATGCATCAAAATAAGGTAGTTACCTCTCAATAGCGAGATGCTGAAGGATTTAAGGTTGAAGTGAAAATTACAATCAGTGTTGAGATTCTGATGCCTCTCCATTTTGTCCCGTCGTTTTTGCCATTGCTGAGGTCACACCAAGATGAAGTGAATTCTGTCGTATGTTTAATTTCAAAAGCAAAGCAGATTGGAAAACTTTTGGAGATCGGGAAAGGATGATGAAACATCTTGAGGAAGAAATTGGGGCATTGCAAGGGAACTAGCAAGAAATAGTAAAACATAATAAAAACTTCAACAATTAGTAAGAGTAGCTACAGTGAGCATTCCAGGGTGAAGCTTGAGAATAAGGGATGGGAAAGAAGGTGGTCACAAGGCATTTAGAAGATTACAATACAATCAGGCAGAGTCCAAGCTTGGGTTTGTTAGTGGGAAACCTTTGACAAGGTTACAAGACTTCTTTGATCATGTGACAAGCAGGTGGACAAAGGGGAACCAGGAGATGTGGTAGATTTGTATTTCCAAAAAAAATTGAGTCAGATGCCCCATAAAACTTTACTGCACATTAAATCCTCAAGGTGATGGGGTAATACATTAGCATGAATACACCATTAGCCAACAGGGTGTTGGGATAAACAGATTAGTTACAGTCTGAAAAGGTGGAGCTAGTGAAGTACCATAGTAATTAATGTTGGGCCCTCAAATATATATGATCTGGGTCAATTATTTTCATTAAAAAATTGACTGTCTTGTAGCAGGATTTCCTGACACTACAAAGATAGGTTGGCAAGCAAGTTGAGGCAGCTCCAGGGTGTCTGCAAATGAATATTGATGAGTCAAAGTACAAAGAAAAGGCACTGGAGAATAATGTGGGAAAATGTCACTTTGGTACGAAGATTAGATTAGATTCCCAACAGTATGGAAACAGGCCCTTCGGCCCAGCAAGTCCACACCGACCATCCGAAGAGTAACCTCCCAGACCCATTCCCCAACCCCATATATACCCCTGACTAACACACCTAACACTATTGGCAATTTTAACAAGGCTAATTCACCTGACCTGCACCTCTTTGAACTGTGAGAAGAAACCGGAGCAACCCCACACAGACACAGGGAAAACGCACAAACTCCACACAGACAGCTGCCTGAGCTGGGAATTGAACCTTGGCCCCTGGTGCTGTGAAGCAGCAGTGGTAGCTACTGAGCCATTGCACCACCCAAATGGACAGAGACTGCAGAATACTTCAGTCCAGAGAATCAAGGTTTCCGAAAACAAGAACTATAAAATATTTGCATGCAGGTAAAGGGAGTAATCAATGAGCAAACGCTGAAGAAGTGTAAAAACATGGATGTCCTGCTACAGATTATTGATGGGGGTTGATGAGACAACACCAGGAGAACTGCGTAGAGTTTTGGTCTCCTTCCTTCAGGAGGGAGAGAATAGCATTGGAAACAATGTGAAGAATGTTCACCAAGCTGATCCCTGGGGTGAAAGGATTCGATTATGAGGAAACTTTGAACAGGTTGGAGGCATATGCTCATTGGAATTTGGAAGAATGAGGGGGATCTTATTGAAACTGATAAGGTTCTGAGGGGGACCGAGAGGATTGTTTTCCCATGAAGGGTAATCCACAATGAGGGGGATCACAATAAAAGGGGTCTCCAATTTAATATGGAGATGAAACAGAATTTTCCTTCTCAGAGAATCCTTAATCTTTGGAATTTATCTGCCTGGATCGTGGTGGAGGCCGGGTTGTTGAATATATTGAAGGTTGGGTTGCATTGCATTTGGAGCAAAAAAAAATCTCTGTCAAAGGCTCCAGGTAGGAAAGTGGAGCCAAGGCCACAATCAGGTCAGCCAGGATTGTATTCAATGACGGAGTGGGGTCAATGGGCCAAATGGCCACCTCCTCCTAATTAGTGTATCCTTATGCTGGTTTGGCACCAGTTTGGTCATCATCACTTTCAAGAGTATTTTTAAAAATTCAGACACAACAATGTGAGAACAGCTATTTCATTTTATTTTGTTATTGGCAATAAAGCATTAAACACATTAAACAAGCATTAAATTAAAGTATGTGGCTCTGTCTAAGCAAATTCTCACCAGGATGCAATAATCGGTGACAACTTGTACATCAGGTATTCAGATTATTTCAGTGTCTCAACGTCCAGAAATTATCACGCTCAACTCCAATAGTGTGTGTCTTCCAATGATTAAATTGTGAAAATGTAATTTCTCGAACAAACGTGAAACAATCTTACGAATGATTTCACAAATCATGTCAATTCTTTGTGGACATGTTTGTTTTGATAGAAAGTGACTTTCAGCAAATCCAGAAGCACCTCAGCAGATTTGACATAATTATCATATATAATGACAAACACTGTTAGAATGGTGACCATCAGGAGAGGGAAAGGGAATAGCCAGACAGTGCAGGGACCCCCCCGCTGTGGCCACCCCCCTCATCAATAACTATACCGTTTTGGATACTGTTGGGAGCAGTGACCTATCAGGGGAAAGCCTCAATGGCCAGGTCTCTGTCACTGAGCCTGGCTCTGTGGCTCAGAAGGGAAGGGGGGAAATAGGAGAGCGATAGTGAGAGGAGATTCAATGGTGAGAGGAACAGACAGGAGATTCTGTGGTCGTGAACGACACTCCCGGATGGTATGTTATCTCCCCGGTGTCAAGGTGAGGGATGTCTTTGATCAAATTGACAGGATCCTTAAAGAAGAGGGAGACAAAACAGAAGTTGTGGGATGCATTGGTACCAATGACATGGCTAGGAAAAGGCATGAGGACCTGAAAAGAGTATATGGGGTGTTATTTTGGAAGCGAAAAAGGCAGGATGAGCAGAATAGGAATCTCAGGATCAATGCCATGAGCTAGCGAAGCTAGGAACAGAGAGCGAGTGTAGATGATCACGTGGCTGCAGGGCTGGTGGGGGAGGGAGGACTTCAGAGATATGGATCAATGGGATACCTTCTGGGGAAGGTGACCTGTACAAGAAGGATGGGTTGCACCTGAACTGGAGGGGCACCAATGTACTGGGCAGGAGGGTGGGTGGGTTTAAACTAGTTTGGCAGAGGGGTGGGAACTGGAGCTACGGATCTGAGGGTGGAGTAGCTAGTGTACAGCCAGATACAGCACACAGAGAATCTGTGAGGGGGGATAGACAGTTGATAGGGCAAAGTTGCAGTCAGTGTGTTGGGTTGAAATGTATCTATTTTTTAATGCAAGAAATATCAGGAATAAGGGTGAAGAACTTGGAACATGGATCAGTAATTGGAACTCTGATGTTGTGCCCATTACAGAGTCTTAGATATCACAGGGGCAGGAATGGTTATTGGCTGTTCCAGGGTTCAGATATTTCAAAAGGAATAGAAGGGGAGGTAAAAGAGATGGGAAGTGGCATTGCTAATCAGGGACAGTATCACAGCTGCAGAAAGGGAGGCCATCGATGAGGGTTTGTTTACAGAGTCAGTGTGGGTGGGAGTCAGAAACAGGAAAGGAGCAGTCACTTTATTGGGAGTTTTCTACAGACCCCCCAATAGCAACAGAGACATGGAGGAGCAGATTGGAAGGCAGAATTTGGAAAGGTGCAGAAGTAACAGGTTGTTGTCGTGGGTGACCTTAACTTCCCTAATATTGATTGGAACTTCCTTAGTTCAAATAGTTTGGATGGAACAGTTTTTTGACAGGTGTGTCCAGGGAGGATTTCTAACTCAATATGTAGATCGGCCGAATGGAGGGAAGGCCGTATTGGACTTGGTGCTTGGCAATGAACCAGGCCAGGTGTCAGATCTCTAGGTGGGAGAGCATTTCAGTGATAGTGATCAACAACTCCCTGACCTTTACAATAGTCATGGAGAAGGATAGGAGCAGATGGTATGGGAAAGTATTTAATTGGCGTAGGGGGTCTTACAGTGCTATTAGACAGGTACTGAGACACCTAAACTGGGAACAGATGTTCTCAGGAAAATGCATGACAGAAATGTGGAGGTTATTTAAGGAGCACTTGCTGCAAGTGCTGGATAGGTTGTCCCACTGAGGCAAGGAAGGGATGGTCGGGTGAAGGAACCTTGGGTAAGGAGGGATGTGGAACATCTAGTCAAGAGGAAGAAGGAAACTTACTTAAGGTGAGCTAGAAGGGAGTATCAAAAACGGTTAAGTGGGTAGGATTACAGAAAACCTTCAGGCATTCTTCACTTATGTGAGGAACAAGGGAGTGGCCAGAGTGAGGGTAGGGCTGAAAATGTGTTGCTGGAACAGCGCAGCAGGTCAAGCAGCATCCAGGGAACAGAAGAATCGACGTTTCGGGCATAAGCCCTTCGTCAGGAAGAAGGGCTTATGCCCGAAATGTCGATTCTCCTGGACCCTGGATGCTGCCTGATCTGCTGTGCTGTTCCAGCAACACATTTTCAGCTCTGATCTCCAGCATCTGCAGACCTCACTTTCTCCCCAGAGTGAGGGTAGGACCAATCAGGGATAGTGGAGGGAACTTGTGCTTTGAGTTGGAAGCGGTAGCGGAGGTCCTTAATGAATACTTTGCTTCAGTATTCACTACTGAGAGGGACCTTGTCTTTTGTGAGGACAGCGTGAAACAGACAGATATGTTTGAACAGGTTGATTTGTTGAAAATGTTGAAAAACAAAAGGATAGATAAATCCCCTGGGCCAGACAAGTATACCCTCAGTTACTAAAGGAAGCAAGGGAAGAGATTGCTGTGCCTTTGGCGATGATCTTTGCCTCCTCACTGTCCATTGGAGTAGTGTCAGTTGATTGGAGGGTGGCAAGTGTTATTCCTTTGTTGAAGAAAGGGAATAGGTATAATCCTGGGAATTACAGACCAGTCAGTCTTGCGTAGTGGTGGGCAAAGTATTGGAGAGGATTCTGAGAGACAGGATTTATGATTACTTGGAAAAATAGTTTGATTAGAGAAAGCATGGCTTTGTGAGGGGCAGGTCATACTTCAGACGCCTTATTGAATTCATTCAGGGTGTGACAAAAAAACATTGAAAGGAGAGAAGTGGATGTGGTGTACATTGATTTTAGCAAGGAGTTTGATAAGGTTCTCCATAGTAGAATCGTTCAGCAAGTAAGGAGGAATGGGATACAGGGAAATTTGGCTGTCTGGATATAGAATTGGCTGGCCAACAAAAGACAGAGGGTGATAGTAGATGGAAATCATTCAGCCTGGAGCTCGGTGACCAGTGGTGTTCCACAGGGATCTGTTCTGGGACCACTGCTCTTTGTGGTTTTTATAAATGAGTTGGATGATGAAGTGGAAGGCTGGGTTAGAACATAGAACATAGAACAACATAGAACAATACAGCGCAGTAGAGGCCCTTCAGCGCTCGCTGTTACGCCGACCTGTGACACCGATGTGAACCCCACCATAGAGTCATAGAGATGTACAGCATGGAAACACACCCTTCAGTGCAATCCTCAACCCAATCTCATCCCACCTGCCAGCACCTGGCTCAAATCCCTCCAAACCCTTCCTATTCATGGACCCACCCAGATGCCTTTTAAACATTGTATTTGTACCAGCCTCCACCACTTCCTCTGGCATCACATTCCATACCCGTACCATCCTCTGTGTGAAAAAGTTGCCCCCTAGGTCTCTTTTATATTTTCCCCTCTCACCCTAAACCTATGCCCTCTAGTTCTGGACTCCCCCACCCCAGAGAAAGGACTTTGTCTATTTATCCTATCCAGCTATACAAAAACTTAGCTTGACCACAGTGTGGCACAAAGAGATTCAACAGTGGCTCTCAGGAGAGAACTGGTAACTAGGTGCAGAGAAAATAAAACTTGTAAGGTACAGGAAAAGGGCGGAAGAGTGGCACTAATCACAGTGCTGTTGGACAGTCAGCGTGGACACGATGGCTTGGATGGTCTCCTTCTGTGCTGAAGTCTTCAAGGGGAGTATTCTCCAAATTGGGATGTGGTTTCGTGAGGAATGGGCAATAACCATGGCTGAAAACCACAACTGAAAATGGAAAGGGAAATGTGTGCACTTCACTTCTGACTGGTCGTTGCATCCCTCTCTCTCACCGACTGCAAAAAGGTGAAAGGATTGACTATTCCATTCTCATCCATATATTTATCCAATGACCATTTAAATGCCCTGAAAGTTGGCAAATCTACTACGGTTTCAGGCATGTCATTCCACGTCCTTAATACTCTCTGAATAATGAAGCTACATCTGACATCCATCCTATAACTATCACCCCTCAGTTTAAAGCTAGTAAGTTTGCCAATGACACCAAGGTCAGTGCAGTGGTGGATAGTGTGGAGGCCTGTTGTAGATTCCAACGAGACATTGACAGGATGCAGAACTGGGCTGATAACTGGCAGATGGAGTTCAACCTGGAAAAGTCTGAAGGGAGTCATTTTGTAAGACTGCATTTGAATTCAGAATACAAGTTTAAAGGCAGGATTCTTGGCAGTGTGGAGGAACAGAGGGATTTTGGGGTCCATGTCCAGAGATCCCTCTAAGTTTGGACCCAGGTTGACAGGGCAGATAAGAATGCAATTGGTGTGTTGGCTTTCATTCATAGGGGCATTGAGTTTAAGAGCCAGAAGGTTATGCTGCAGCTCGACAGAGCCCTGGTTAGACCACACTTGGAATATTGCTTTCAGTTCCGGTCACCTCATTATAGGAAGAATGTGGAAGCTTTAGAGAAGGTGCAGAGGAGATTTACCAGGATGCTGCCTGGACTGGACTGGACTTATGATGAAAGGTTGCAGGAACTGAGGCTTTTCTTAATGCAGGAAAGAAGGGTGAGAGGTGACTTCATAATGGTGTTCAAGATAATGAGAGACATAGATAGAGTGAATAGTCAGAGACTTTTTCCCAGGGCAGAAATGGAGATCACTAGGGCCATAATATGAGTGTGATTGGAGGAAGTTCTCAGGGAGATGTCAGAGGTCAGTTCTTTACACAGAGAGTTGTGGGTGCATGGACTGCACTGCAGCGGTGGTGGTAGAGTCAGAGACATTAGGGACATTTAAGTGACTCTTGAATAGGCACAGGGATGATAGTAAAATGAAGGGGATGGAGGTTAGTTGATCTTAGAGCAGGATAAAAGGTCGGCACAACATCAAGGGCCAAAGGGCCTGTACTGTGCTGTCCTGTTCTATGTTCTATCACCCCACAAAACATCACAACCATTGCACTGTAAAGACACAGTGGGGCTGGATTTTCAAAGAGCTAATTATTGGGACTCAATGTGAGCGAGATATGACAATCACAGTCGTGGTGTTTGTCTCAGGATCCCAGGGTCTCTGTGACAGTTTGCAATTTGCATGGGGCCAGTGGGGGAAGGGAAAGAAATGCCATTCGGCAATAATTATTGGTCCCTTTGTGCCACAAGGAGCTGGTTCAGGTACCTGGCCATTACAGAACTGACATTTAAATGTTATCTTGGTGTATCTCAACAGTCTGTTAGCACAGAGCTGTCAGGTTCACTGTACAATGATTTAAATATTAACGGTCTTGTTTAATAACATGTTCCTTCCCAACCCACTTGCTACGGTGAAAGCATTAAATTTCCATTTCCCTTTCACAGCACTGTCTAGACCCATTGACTCTGCCAGCCATCTCAGGTATTCTCTATTCCCTTCAGTCTATTCTCTTCAAAGCAGCAGCAATCCCCAACATGGCTGCCACCTGTCTTTGGCATGGACACCAACCTGACAGCTCCCATCTCCTGGAAACACTTGGTACCTCAGGAACTCACCTCCTGACCAATTAAATCATTTGAATTCAAATATAACAACACCAAAGCAATTCTGTTGGGGCTTGGGGTTTGGTTGTGGAGTTCATCTGGATTAGGGTTCTCGAGGCTGGTTTGTAAATCGGCCCAAAATATCCCAGAAGCAGAATGTAAGCAAAGCAAAACATTCTTCACATTCACCCGAAATAAAGTTAAAAATCACACAACACCAGGTTATAGTCCGACAGGTTTAATTGGAAGCACACGAGCTTTCGCAGCGACGCTCCTTCATCAGGTGATAATCACCTGTCGGACTATAACCTGGTGTTGTGTGATTTTTAACTTTGTACACCCCAGTCCAAAACCGGCATCTCCAAATCATGACCCGAAATAAAGACAGAGAACAATAAGTGGGGAGCACCGAAACTTTACATTCTGCCTTCTCGCCATGTGCTTTATTATTAGCTTTGTAAAATACCTCAGCAAGGTTTGACAGACAGGGATAGCATTGTGTTTCACTGGTTTGCATCATGAATGACATACACCATCCACGTTTCCCATTATCCTTATCTCATTATGGAAAGCCATGGGGCCTGTCAGCTGCCCATTTCAGAATCACAGCAGTTTGCTCCTTGGGTTTCAGCAATGCTGTTTGAGCTGGACAGACATACATCCTGAAAGCAGAACACCGAGACAGTGAATAGGAAGGAGTGTGCACTCCTGGTTCAAGACTGAGAACGAGCTCTCACCATTTTTCGAAACAGTTTGGTGCAGTGTAACACTAAGATTGAGGAATGATTTATTTCCTCCTCTTTCTTCACCCACACTCCAAGCTGAGCAGTCATTAAGGTGAGATTGGAATCCATTGACAGTGATAAACAATTTAACAAAGGAAGACTGGCTTCAGAGACAAACCTGTCACTGGAAGAAGATATTCTGGAGGTTTGTTCCAAGCAGTCATGATGTAGTATGACATAGAAATTACCAGCTCTAGTTACAAGGTTATGTTAGTGTCTCTTCATTAGCAGAAACTTTGGAAATTCTTCAGCTATTTAAAAAGTATTCCAGCCACAGAATGTAATGGCACTCGAGAGGTAAAATCTTCGAGGAGAAAGTGAGGACTGCAGATGCTGGAGATCAGAGCTGAAAATGTGTTGCTGGAAAAGCGCAGCAGGTCAGGCAGCATCCAAGGAACAGGAGAATCGACGTTTCGGGCATAAATGTTATCTTGGTATATCTCAACAGTCTGTTAGCACAGAGCTGTCAGGTTCACTGTGCAGCGATTTAAATATTAACGGTCTTGTTTAATAACATGGTCCTTCCCAACCCACTTTTTCAGGAAGGGCTTATGCCCGAAACGTCGATTCTCCTGTTCCTTGGATGCTGCCTGACCTGCTGCGCTTTTCCAGCAACACATTTTCAGCCCGAGAGGAAAAGCCAGGATCATTCTGTTCAAATTGCTTAGAACCGGGAACGTCCTGTAGGTTTTCCTGAAGGCCACATCATCCTGCTGTTGAAGAAAGAGAATATAAATATTCAAAAGGAGCAAACCACTGACAGGATATTTCAGAGCCAATTGTCTTCATTCGCTTGACCTTGACATGACCTTGAAATACTGACACACCTTTACTCATAATGACTTTAAGATACAGGTTTCTGACAATAAAAACAACAATTGGGAGGGAACAAGTTGGGTTAATCTGTGAGAGACAGGAATTTAGATTGTTTGTCCAGAGTTGAGTTTAATCTGAAATCCTGATTGTGAAGGAACAGGCCTACACCTTCAGGCTACATCCTGGACATTGTGGCAGGTTTGAGGCTGTGTCAGAGGTGAGCTGGGAATTCCAGCAAGTGCAGCACTCTTCACATTAACAGACCCTGCCTTGTCTCAAGGCAGCAATGGGGTTGGTAATGGGCCTCACAGATACCCAAGTACAAGAGTATAAACCCACTTTGGTCTAGCTCCCCAGCTGTGTTTCAGTAGAGGCCCAGGGGATCTTTTCCATCCACCTGAGAGGGCAGCGAGGCCTTTGATTTAATGCTTCATCTGAAAGACAGCCCCCCTGCCACTGCAGCACTTCATTTACACTTCACTGAGGTACCAGCCTCGATCAGGTGCACAAGTCTCCAGAATGAAACTTGAAACTACAACCACTGATTTTCCACAATTTCAAACTAAAAACACTTTAACAAAGGCAACATTTCACTTGACACATCATCAAAAATTCAAAATAGTCAGTACTATTGGCCACGGGTGAACTGATTGAAGTCCCTCCCAGGAGGGGGGTAAAGTCAAGCATCAGCTCCTACGAAAAGCTAAGACTCGGAAGACAAGTCCATGAGAGGAGCTTTCATGAATAAATGAACAATTTGATAAATAAACCTAAAGATTAATGTTTTAGATCCTTTCAGTGTGCAGGTGCGAACATCCTGTATGGATTTTCCCCTCATACACGCTGTGAATCCATATTCTAATTACTCCTACCCAGCCTGCAGTTTTCCATCTGCCCACATCAAAGAATACAAAGAATTTCAGGCTGGGATTGCAAGTTTTGCAACATGGACCATCACATTGGAATGGTCACAGTGACGTTCAGGAGTTGTTGGCAATTCAAGACAGCAACATTTGATTCAACATTGTCCCTTCTCCTCGTCAAAGGGTTATTAATAGCTGATTATTGCTTTGGGTTTGGGAATATACTGTTCATTGTGTGAAGGAAATCAAATAATCAAAGCATACACTAAAATCAAAGTAAAACGTGGAAACTAGTCACTTGATCCAATCAGTTTGTATTAGCGTATGTGCATGTAGCCTGTAATTGATTGAAAGAAATAACAATTCAGAATGAACAATGTGTAAATGTAAAACAGAATGGGTTTGCAGCAGAAATACACTTCAAAAGGAGAATGACAGCCTTGAGAGCAGATTTTCTTACCTGATTGTCTCATAGCAGGGAACTGTAATCACTATGAAAATGATAAAAGTGCCAACAATAATCAATGCAACAGACCGTGTCGATGAAGTAACATCTGAGGCATCGTCACTGTGATAATCCTTTGAGAAAGAAAATTCTAAATGTTATTACATCAAAGCACCATCAGGGATCTAGCCACAGGTCCACCATATTTAAGGGCTGATCACAAAAATCCTGAAAGCGTTAGAAATGTTCTAAAGGCACTTCCACCAATTCATACCTTAACTCAAGGCTGAAAGAGGAGAGGTTGAAGGAATAACACGAAAAAGGAAAATGAAAGGAAACATGAAATATGGACAAGACTAAAGAAGTCCAGTCTCCAGTACAACATGCCTCACTGGTGCAGAGGGAAATTTCCAATACTGGCTGGACCAGCCTTCAACTGCACAGTGGTTGCAGGTGCCCTTGTAATCCACGCTGCCTTTAGCTCCCAGAAGACAGTGTCCCATGGCTGTGAGCAGGTGGAGATGTATGTGGATTGTGCCATCTTGCAGAATCTGTCAAACCAGCTTTGTTGCCAGTTGGTGACCCTGTTTTCTTTTCACATCAGAATTGAGGCAGTTCAGCCTCAACCAACTATTCTGAATGTTCCTTAAAACTCCAGCTCCCACCCAGCTCCCATTCAATGTGCAGAAGAAACCGAGGTCTAAAGGATCAGAGAAATATCTGTCAATCAAAATGGAGCAGCTGGACAAAACAGCAGAGTATTAGAGACCAGGATTGTTGAAGTCCTTTTTAATTAATTGTCTCTGTTCTATTCTGTTAAATCTACATCAAATGCCGCCTAAATTAAGGACATTTCATACACTGGAGAAAGAGACAGTCAAACCAAAATGGACATGCAGCAATTCAAAACGAACCCTCAGAAACCACGATTTCTGCAAAGGTGACAAACAACTCCAACAATTGGGTCTGCTGTGTAATGGATGACACATTTCCAATCTCATCTGCATCAATGATCATGACATGTTGGACTGTCGGAAAAATGATAGCTCACAGTGGCCTGTTATGTGTGAGAGAAATGTGCACTGGGCATCGAGACTTTGCTTTGGGATTCTCTCTTGCCTGATGTATTTGCAGACATCAACATTTGTGGTGTGTTTTATTTTTGGCGCTGGGTTGGCAAGGGGTTCTGGGAGAAAACAGCCTGCCCTTGGATCATTTGAGCTTGAAATGCCTCGACCTTGACTATTGCCAACTTGCCTCTTTCCTCGGTTCATCAATGACAATGTCTGATCCCACAAGGATGGAGAGAGTCAGGTGAGTGAGGTGGGTCACAGGAGTAATTGCAGTGATTTCAATGGCAGTGTAGCAGAGTAACAGCAAAGGGAGCTGAAGGACACAGCATGAAACAAATAACAAAGTGGCATCACAGAGCAAGGCAGATCAGCGATTCGCAGGGAAATGTTTCAGCTCAGTTACTGATAACTTCATTGTGATCAAGAAATCAGGTCGAAACAAATGAAGTTGAAATGGAAAGCCTGGAGGGAAGGGAATGGGAGCAGTGGGAATATAAAAGAATAGTGTGATATCAGCACAAGGGGAGGAGCAGATCCCAAGTAGCTGGGACTATTTTTCAAATAAGGCACAACCCTCTGTCTTTCTGGTAAGTTCATACGCTGTGCAATGAAAAAGGACATGGTGGGGCACCTCAGTTGTGTTGAGTACACACCCTGTAGCACGTAGCAATCCAGGAAGCTTCTCATGTTGGACAAGGTACTTTCTAATGAACCTGTTTAGAATTGTGATGTCACTCCTCTGGAGCAGGGAGGACTTGAACCCAAGCCTCCTGCCTCAGGGGTAGGGACACTACCCACTGTACCACAGGAGCTCTCTTGTGCAGGACAATCACGTACACAGGAATTATCACCATCTGGAGCAGCTTGAGCTTCAGATCGTGAGCAGGAGCTGACATGCTGCAGCTTAATAATCCCCGAGCAGAGAGGGAATGAATGACTGCCTAAAGAGAACCAGGTAGGAGTCCCAATGCATCTTTCTCTTTGATTGGAGGTGGGTTTGTGAACTGGTGATGGCAATGCCAAACTGTGAGCACCTTGGTGACTCTGTTTAGGGAAACACCGATAAAATTCCGAATGATGACAGTGGAAGTGCAACCACTACTTAAGGGAATAAACATACATTACTGTAGCCACAGACACCAGGATGATATGTTGCCTCCCTGTTATCTGGGTCAGCGAGGGACCACTCTAAGGGGAAAGAATGATATGGGAGACTGGGCAGAAAAGCAAGAACCCACAGGATCCAAGAGCACGGGACAAATTGAATCTGAGCTGTTCAATGATAGGAAGCAAAGGGCAATGGGCAACACTGCTTTTGTGATTGGGAGGCTGTTTCAGTGGGGTTGTGGAAGGCTCTGTCCCTTACTTTACTTGGCAGGTATCAATGATGTTGGGACAGGATTCAGTTTGCAGATATTATAAAAATGGATAGTGAGGAAGAAATCTTCAGGCATCAGAGAGATTACCACTGAGCTGGGAGAAAACGCGATGGAGAGAAATGTAAGTAGGGAATTGGAAGGGGGCAAATGCGTGAGGGAAGAAACGATAAATGGTGGAATACTGAGCGGTGTGAAGGAATAGAGAGACTGTGGAGCACATGTTCCCTGAGGTTACAAATTAGGTCGATCAGCTGCAAAGAAGGCCAATGGGATTGTTGATTAACCAAGGGGTAAAATATAGCAGCAGAGAGCTTCAGCTCAATCTAGGTCAGCCACTGGTGGAGTCCTGCACACAACACCATTTACAGGGTTACTGGAAGGATTTGATCACAGAGGAAATGTACACAGAGATTGACAAAGATATCACCAGGAATAAAGAACACAAGGACAGATTGGAGAGACCAGGCTTTTTTAAAACAGGGAAGGTTGAGGAGAAATTTAATTGAGATGGACAATGCAATAGGCGCTTGAGGCAGAGTAAGCCTGTTTCCCTTGGCAGACAGATCATTACCCATGGGGTAGAAATTTAGATTAATTTGTGTATGAATAGAGGGTAGTTGAGGAGAAGATAGGGATCTGGAACTCGCAACCGAAAAGTGTAATGGAGTCAAACCCTAATTATGTTCAAAAATGAAAATTGGATATGCATGTAAATTGTTGTAATTTACACAGCTGCTACTGGAAAGTGGGATTGATTTTGGATAGATCCCTCTCAGTATGCACAGACGTGATGGACAGAATGGTCCCCATCTGTGCTTTCAATGATCTATGTCTCTCTGCTTCCCTTTCATTCCACAATGAAATTGTATTCAAACCACAATGAGAGGACAGATTGATCACAGCATGCTGGAGATTTATTGTTCCTACTGCAATCCATCCAGAATAAAACACAGTATTTGATTGGATCATTCGTACCAGTAACACAGCGAAAGAGGTCAAGTGGGTGCACTTGCAGGTGATGTAGTGAAGCTGACTTTCTGTCGTACAGCCAGACTCACTCCAGATGCCATGACTTGTGCTCCCTACAATGAAAAGTTAGAAAATCAGAGGTGAGCCATTACTCCTCAATTCTAGAGCTAACAAAGTTTGTTTCATCAAATGTTAACTCACCTTTTCTGAAATCCCAAAAGACACATTTTCCACTTGAGTTAGTCTAAAATGGAATTGATTTACATCATAAAGGGCTCTCATTCACTTAAATAATTTATTTGTTCAGTTGCACAGTGATGAATGAATGAGTGTTTGTGTTTTCCCTTACCGGCAAGGTTGTGTTCTGGAAGACAATGGTCACTGGGTCGGTGAGGTTTTCAATGGTGACATTGACCACTTCGATTCCACTTACTAGATTGTTTAACACAGTGCTGTTATTGTCACTCTGGAGACAAAGGACAGCAAGAGTAATGTATACTTAAGGACTGTGGATACTTTTTACAGATGGGACTGTGTATTTTAAACAGGATTAAATTTGAATAAATTCGTATGTACAAACCTTTTTGCAGAGACTTGGCCTTATTGGTATTTCAGTAAGTGAGGCAAAATAAGAAGCATTTGTGAACGGTATGAGTGTGCAGCCAGCATGAAACTGCCCACCCAAACAAGACAGAGGCAGCTTAGTTTTGCAGAAACATGTTTGGATTCATTGGTCGGAATGTCTTCACCAACATATGGGCAGCACGGTGGCACAGTGGTTAGCACTGCTGCCTCACAGCGCCTGAGACCCAGGTTCAATTCCCACCTCAGGCGACTGACTGTGTGGAGTTTGCACATTCCCCCTGTGTCTGCGTGGGTTTCCTCCGGGTGCTCCGGTTTCCTCTCACAGTCCAAAAACGTGCAGGCCAGGTGAATTGGCCATGCTAAATTGCCCACAGTGTTAGGTGCAGCGGTAAATATAGGGGAATGGGTCTGGGTGGGTGTGCTTCAGCGGGTCGGTATGGACTTGTTGGGCCAAAGGGCCTGTTTCCACACTGTAAGTCATCTAAAAACATTCCAAAAGGCTGATTAAAACTGAATCCTCTTTTGTTCTTTACAACTTTGAACACATTGTTTATGATCCGACATTTGAAGTCAGAATCTCTTCCTGTAATGAGAGGCTGTTCATCCGGGGCGCTGAATATTGGAAATAGAAAAGTTCATGTGGTGTGGATGGAAGTAATCTCCTGATCTCTGCCCTGGAAAGGAACACTTTGTCTGTGACTGCCGATGTTCCAGTTTACCTGACATCAAGTTAAAACTGGAAATGGTTTTGCAATCCATGGATTTTCCGATGTTTGTAGCACCTTCACTTCCATTTCAGTATTTACTCCAGGTCTCCCAATGTCAGCTATTTTCCCAGCTCGGTAAAGCTGTTCCAACCCACACTGCCCAATTCTTTTACAATTACAGAGTACTTCCCGGGATATGAGAGATTGGGAGAATTGGGCAGTATGAACTGGCCAGAGTAGAAAATTACTGAATGAAAATGGAGCATATAAGGACAACTAATGTTTGAAAAGTCAAAGTGATGCAAAAGATGAAATAAACAAAAACTGAAAGTATTGTTCCTGTTGGTTCCTTTGTTTTTTTTTATTTGCTGGAGACTGGTATTCTGGAAGAAACATCAAGCTAATGATGGATCAATATACTGAGTACTTTGTGTCCATTTTCACACAAGAGGAAGCAGACAAAACACCAGTAATAAACAGTAAACCTATTAACTAGGAGCAGGAGTAGGTAACTCAGCCCCTCAAGCCTATTTTGCCGTTCAACTGATCATTGCTGATTTAATCTCTGCCTCAACTCCACTATCCTGCCCTCTCCCCATAACCCTCTAACCCAGTATTAATTAAACATCTGTTTCTCTCCTCCTCAAATGTATTCAGTTTCCCATGTCCACTGCATTCTGGAATAGAGAATCCCATAGATTCATGACCTTTTGAGAGAACAATGGATGGATGAAGGGATTGGGGTTCTCGTCAAGAATACAAAAGCATTACACGTGAAATGGAGACAACTGGGATCAAATGATTCTTATGAAGAGTATAAAGAGGGTAGGAGCATTCTGAAGAGGGAGATCAGGAAGTCAGGGAGGGGATATGAGAGCCTTGGTAGATAAGGTTCAGGATTCTCTAAAAACATGAACAGTAAAAGAGGAGCTCGAGAGAGAATCGGGTCCCTTACAGATCAATGAGGTTCTCTCTGTGTTAGGAGATGGGAGAGATACAAAATAAATACTACGTGTCAATTTTTTACTGTGGAAAAAAAAGATGGTGGCTAGGGAACTCTGGGTAAATAAATATTGATATGTTGAAAACAGTTCACATTGCAGAAGAGGAAGTGTTGAATGTCTGAGAATACATACCGTTAAATAAATCTCCAGGACCTGATCAAGTGTATCCCAGAATGCTGTGGGAAGTGACGGAAGAAATTGTGGAGCCCATTCAGAAATATTTGACTCATCTGTCACCACAGGTGAGTTGCCAGAGGACTAATGTTGTGCCTTTATTTAAGAAAATTGTTTGGAGAATTGTGTTCAAGAGTCAGGGGGTCATGATACAGCGATGTAAGACATTGATTAGGCCACACGTAGGATTTTGTGTTCATTTCTGGTCGTCAGTCCAAAGGAAGGATTGGAGGCTTCAGAAAGAAGAGTTTACAAGGATGCTGCCTGGATGAGAGGGTATAAGCTATAAGGAGAGGTGAGTAAAACTCGGAGCGCAGAAGCTGAGGGGAGACTTAGTCGAAATGTACAAAATTAATGAGATGCATAGCTAGGGTTGACATCACTGTCCTTCTGAGCAGTTTATGCTCTCAAACCCAGTGTTCTCCTGCTATAACTTCAATACAGCCCAGAACTAAAAAATACTTAACGAGTTTTGTAAATTGAAGGGTCAAATGCGATGTTCGTACAGGAACACAAGCCCCCCATACCAGAGGCAAAATACAGTTAAGTCACAGTCTAAATGATTGATGTAATTTGGGAGCTTTTCCTTTGAGTGACAGAGTGAGTGCTGAAGCTGTGTTCTCTCCTGTTTTCAAGTGTGGGTCTTGTGTCTGAAGCAGTGCCACAAGTATGTCAGTGAGCTTACACTGGTGGTCGAGGTCAGTGAATGTATCTTCAAAAGGACATTTCCCCCGAACCACACCACTCTCACCACACGCTGCTCAATGCACCACAGCCATATCACCCAGCAGTCCCTGGGGACTGGGACTCAGACCAAACATCCAGATACTGCACCTTGTGCTCATGCAGAACCCAGTGAGGCCAGACCCTCACCCAGTTCCTGCTGCTTCCACAAAACTCCAGCTACTCGGTATAGCAGCCCCATCACATGACACGGTACAATACAATCACTGGGACATTTCTCTCTCTCTTGTTGGAAAATGTTGACCATGAGAGTATGAAGCAGCGTGTATGAGCATAAACCTGCTGTCCTTTCTTGCATCCCACTCCGAGGCACAGCATTACATTTCACGGTGTTAACTTCATAAATGTAGCGATTACTTGATATAATATTGTCCTATTGCTATTTTCCAAATGAATTAACTTGCATTATACTTCAATGTTGATTCTGACTACGTTACCTGGAAAAGGTTTATATTTCCATAGATAACAAAAATGACTCTCGAGATCAGAACATTTGGCTGTTCCTTAACCTGGTCCAGAAGAGTTGGAGGCAATTCAATTTCAACCTTTCGGGCTAAGCTTGAGATATTTTGCTGCTGAATCTGTTTGAATGAAACAAGGTAAATCAATTGTTTATCATGAGCCCAGCTGGGGATAATACTGAACCAGTTAGATTCCAGAGGGAAACCTGACTTGATTGACTGTAAAGTTTATTTTTCCAGTTTGGGTGCCATGGTGGTCAGTCACTGAACATATTCATAAGAGGTTTCTCATATTCTTTTAACTAAGAGCAGAAGTTTAGCATACAAACTGGAATAACCAACAGCATGATATCAGTGAGACGTTTTGGAAGTATTCGATCATAAACAGCAAAAAGACCCATGAACCCATTTCCACGACAGTGTCTCTCACACACACTTAACCCCCTGTGAACTGTCGCTCCGGTCAATTTCTTACTCAACTGACAAGCTCACCAGGGTGACATTTACACATTCACCTGTGATCTTTTCTCCCCATTACTGCCTTTTCTGAGATACCCAGACACTGACAGACTAAGAAATGCTAAGGGTTTTTTTCTGCTCTGTCTACCTGTACTGCTGAAACAGCTTATGACATCTTGTTCGCTCTGATGGTCTGGGGACTGTCAAAATTAAACTGCTCTTTTACTGGTATGTATTCTTTTCTTTCAAACCTCTCCCTACCCTCTCTCCAACTGTCTCTCAGTCTGTCATGAATCTTAAATTGGTTAACACTCCAAGTGGCTCACCTTTCTAACTTGGAAGTATTTCACCATTACCTCATTATCACTGGGTCAAAATCCTGGAGCTCCCTCCCAATACCATTGTGGGTCTACCTACAACACATGGACTGCAGCAGTTCAAGAAGGCATCTCACCACCACCTTTTCATGGGCAACTCGGGATGGGCAATAAATGCTGACCCGGTCAGTGACACCCACATTCAACGGGGGGAAAAAGAAACAAAGAAACATTGTCCAACAGTCTTTCCATCAGGTGACATGCTTGGGTGTTCAGCTTAAGCACATCATTTCATGGAAAGGTGGTTTTGATCCAATGCTTCACAGAATATTTTTCACAGAACTGAAAATCCATTTACCTTGAGAGTCCAAGATCCCTGATAATAGCATATTGGGAGCCTTTATCACAATCTGAAGTATCAGGAACAATATGCTGAAGGAAAATAGGTGGAAAGGCAGCCTGTCAGAGGGAGATCAACAGTTTATACAGAAATACTGATCGGTTCAGTGAGTGGACACAAAGTTGGTAAATGGAGCATAATGTGAGAAAATGCAAAGCTGTTCATTTTGGAAGGGAAACCAAAACAGGATCATTTAAATGGAGAAACCCTGCAGAAAGCTGCAACACAAGGGGACTTGGGGAAACTTGTGCACAAAACACAACAAGCCCACTCACAGGTGCAGCAGGTAATCAGGAAGTCTAATACAATGTTGGCCCTGATTTCAATGGAGTTGAAATATAAGAGTAGGGAAGTCTCACTGCAACTGAACAAGGTGCTAGTGAGACCACATCTGTAGTATTTTGGTCCCTTATTTAAGGAAAGATTACATTCCGATGTAATCTGAGGCAGTTCAGAGAAGGGTCACTAGAAAACACTTTAGGGGCTTGACAGTGTAAATGCTGAGAGAGTATTTCACCTCATGGGAGAGTCTCGGACCAGCAAGCATAGTCTCAGAATAAAGGGGAGCCAATTTAAGACAGAGATGAGGAGAAATGTCTTCTCTCAGAGGGTTAAGAATCTTTTGAACACCTTGCCACAGAGAGCTGGGGGACAGAATCCTTGTGTATATTGAAGGCTGAGATAGTTAGATTCTTGGATCAGTGGGGGTGTCAGGGGTTATGTGGAAAGTGGCCATGGGGAATGTCGGCTCAGCTGGTACTCTATTGGATGGCAGAGGAGCCTCGAGGGGCCAAACAGCCTCCTCCTGTTCCCATTTCTTATGGCCTTATGGAATTCTGGGAGGTAACTGGCATCTTCCATGGGAAAAGAGAGAGGGGCTGAGAGGCAGATTAGGGAGACGGTAGCAGTTGGTGACTCAATAACTCGAGCAATAGACAGACAGTCTGGTTTGCAGATGAGATGGTGAGTCCCGTATGCTCTGCTGCTTTCTGGGTGCACAGATTTGGGATGTAATGTAACGGCTGGATAAACTTCTGGGAGGGAGAGTGAAAAACCGATGGCTGTTCACGTGGGAGCCAATGACACAGGGAGGGATAACAAGGAGGTCTTGCAGGATCAGCTTCAGGAGGTAGGGAGTAGGTTGAAACGCAGCACCTCCAGGGCAGGAATCTCAGGAATATTCCCTGTGCCATGAGCTTCACCATTTAGGCAAAGGCAGATCAGGGAGGTAAATGTGTGGCTTGAGGCCTTGTGCAGGAGGGAGGGGTTTAGATTTTATTACGAGTGGGATCACTTTTGGGAAAGAGGAGATGGGCTTCACCAAAACAGAAATGGAAATAATCTCCTGGCTGAGAGACTAAATAGTGTAGTGAGTGTGGGTTTAAACTTGTAAGGCAGGGATGTGGGTTAACTAATGGACCTAGTTTTGGAGGTACCAGAGAGGGCTAAACAGAGAAGATGGAGAATAGGGAAAAGGAAGTGAGGGAAGGATTGAGTGTTGATGGTGAACAAAGACATGGTCACCTTTCATTGGGCAAGGAAGAAATAAGGGCAGGATAAATTGTATGTATGTAAATGTACGGAGTATAGTGAACAAAACTGGGGACAGGAAACAGAGATTTGTCTCGTGGGATATGATGTAGCAGCAGTGAGGGAATCGATATGGTTAGAGGTGAGAAACTGGAAGGGAGTGGTGACCTTGTCAGATATTTTTTATAAAACAAAGGGGAGGAAGTAGAAGAGAGCATTTTTTGGCAGATCATGGAAATCTTCATGACAAATCAGTTTGTGATTGTCGGTGATTGCAATTACCCGAGGGTAGACTGGGACAAATATAGTATGTGTGTGTAGGAGAACAGTGTGGAACAGTACATTTCCAGTCCGACAGAGAGGGAGCAGTATTGGATCTGGTCCAAGGAAATGAGGCAGGCCAAATGGAGAATGCCAGAGTAGGGGAGCATTTGGGAAATAGCGATCATAGTATTAATCATGTTCAATATTATGTTGGCAAACAATAAAAATCAGTCAAGGATTAAGATCTCTGACTGGAAAAGGACAGATTTTAGGAGTCTAAAAGATGAACTGGAGCACATTGGAATTTCTCTTTGCTGGATGAAATAATGGAAAATGGGAGACTTTCAAAAAAGAGATAGTTATGTGCAAGCTAGACACACCCAATGCTGCCTGACCTGCTGTGCTTTTCCAGTACCACTCTAATCTAGACTCTCATCTCCAGCATCTGTAGTACCCACTTCCACCTACATGTAGTGAAACAGAATAGGGATGTGTGCAAAGTATAATAAGCATTCTATGGAAGCAACACAGAAGTTTAACATCTTACATCAAGAAAGATTTCTCCATTTGATACTAATTTTACCTGAGCTTGCTGATGGTAAAAGAAGCAATATAAATCCTAATTTCTGCCCCCCCTATTTATCACTCTGGCCAAGGATTTTCATGGATAACACTAGCATGAGGCTAGAGCAGAATATCCTGTTCTCACTGGTGTTTTAGATTTTTTTTTTAAGATTACATTACAGTGTGGAAACAGGCCCTTCGGCCCAACAAGTCCACACCGATCCGCCGAAGCGCAACCCACCCATACCCCTACATTTACCCCAATACCTAACACTACGGGCAATTTAGCGTGGCCAATTCACCTGACCTGCACATCTTTGGACTGTGGGAGGAAACCAGAGCACCCGGAGGAAACCCACGCAGACACGGGGAGAATGTGCAAACTCCACACAGTCAGTCGCCTGAGGCGGGAATTGAACCCGGGTCTCTGGCGCTGTGAGGCAGCAGTGTTCTCACAAGCTTGGAGACAGGGAGGGTAAATAATTAGGTGGGATGGTGTTTTACCTGAACCCTGCTGACTTCCCATCTTCACAAGAATTAGGGTCTGGGCTGCAGCTCGACTTCCCAACCATGCTCATCGTCAAGGCCCTTAAGTGGCCAATAATGGATCACAAGATGGCCTCATCACACCACCTCTGCTGGAATTAACGCAGCTACAAGTGGGCATGGTGTTATGTGGCGTGCTGGACTGATCAAACTGTGTGGGCTGCTTGTCATCTCTGGGGAGAGCGGGTATTGGCATCCTTCAATCAAAGGCAATCAGTAACTAATCGAGGGATAGCACATCAGGAAGGGATGGGCTGATGAGTGTTGCCCCTGCATTTGTTTCCTACCCTCCTGGCCCCTTTTTCCCTGCAACTTCCCACAGCACTATCCCTGCTACATTACTGACCTGTGGCGTGGCTCCTCCAGGAGCCTGGGATTTGGGGGAGTGGGGGGGGATCCTTCTGACATCATCCATGACCACCTCAGTGGCACTGCTGAGCACATCAACTGCCAGCAGCTCTCACTGTATGGCACTGCTACCCCCAGGGTAATGATTCCAAGGAAGGCTCTGTCAATAGCCGTGCCACTGCCTGATTGGCATGTGGTTTGGCTGGTATTTGTCCTAAAGAGACACAATGGGTCTCTTGCTGACTCTCTCCAGTCATCAGGTGAGACCTCTGATATTTCAACAACACTGCCTCGGGTACCTCCTTCAGACTGGGATACGAGCACAGAGTAGGTTCAAACAGAGGGAACGGCCCGAAAAGCACCAAGTATTATTGAACATACAGTCTAGTTAAAACCCATAGTACTGGGATGATATCTAAATGAACTGTGTTGTGAGGCTGACATTGCCCTCTGGGAGAATGATTATTTACATGTCCGGAGTGTGGTTGGTACATCTCTGGATGAATTTGTTCACTATTCCAACTGCAGCTGTGCAGTGTTCACTTTCATCAAGCTGGCACCATAAATGTTCACAAGTCTCAGTCGGCCCTGAGTGGAGAAGGAGAGGATTAAATAATCAGGTCAATACAAATCAGCTCCAACCCTTCGAAATACCAACAGGAAAACACCCACAGTACGGTCTCGGGGTAAACCCGCTTTGTTTTATTCTGGGAGTGGAATCCCTTTCTCAGCTCTTTCATTAACTGGTTAATGAGTTTGAGAGAAATTTCCAGATTTGACTCAAATCAGTGAAATCTTCAATTAAATTGTAAGCAGCGAAGTTTCAAACTGCTGCATCAGTTTGTTATAAATAATTTAAACGGTAATAATCCCACTATGTTGCTAATCTCTTACAATGATTCAAACTTATCAAATATTCTATACAACTGAAATAATCACGCCCCCCACAGACCCCACTGTCACTATCCCCACCCCCCAGAACCCCGAGGGGAACACTACCCCTGCTCATGACTCTACCCCCATTCCCCCCACCATCACACCCACTCCAGGTACTGGCTCCGACCCCACTCCCAGCTCTACACCCACACCAGCTCCCAGCTCCCAGCCCTGCCGAGTTTTCACCATCCCCCCAGACCTCCCCCTCACTGAGGACGAACGATCAGTCCTCAGCAAAGGACTCACCTTCGTCCCCGTCCATCCACGCATCAATGAATTCAATACACGCCGTGACATTGAACAATTCTTCCGTCGCCTCCGCCTCCGAGCTTACTTTCACAATCAGGACTCCCGCCCACCTTCCGAGGACCCCTTCGCCCACCTCCAACACACTGCATCCACCTGGACACCCCGCGCTGGCCTATTACCTGCCCTCGACCTCTTCATTTCCAACTGCCGCCGGGACATTAACCGCCTCAACCTGTCGACCCCCCTCCCCCACTCCAACCTCTCACCCTCACAACGTGCAGCCCTCCAATCCCTCTGCTCCAATCCTGACCTCACCATCAAGCCAGCGGACAAAGGGGGCGCAGTGGTAGTCTGGCGCACTGACCTCTACATCGCTGAAGCCAAACGCCAATTCGAGGACACCTCTTCCTACCGCCCCCTTGACCATGACCCCACCCCCCATCACCAAACCATCATCTCCCAGACCATACAGAACCTCATCACCTCAGGAGATCTCCCACCCACAGCTTCCAACCTCATAGTCCGGGAACCCCGCACTGCCCGGTTCTACCTCCTTCCCAAGATCCACAAGCCTGACTACCCTGGCTGACCCATTGTCTCAGCATGCTCCTGCCCCACTGAACTCATCTCTACCTACCTCGACACTGTCCTATCCCCCCTAGTCCAGGAACTCCCCACATACGTTCGAGACACCACCCACGCCCTCCACCTCCTCCAAGACTTCCGTTTCCCCGGCCCCCAACACCTCATCTTCACCATGGATATCCAATCCCTCTACACCTCCATCCGCCATGACCAGGGCCTCCAAGCCCTCCGTTTTTTCCTCTCCAGACGTTCCCAACAGTACCCCTCCACCGACACTCTCATTCGTTTGGCCGAACTGGTCCTCACCCTTAATTTCTCCTTTGAATCCTCCCACTTCCTCCAGACCAAAGGGGTAGCCATGTGCACACGTATGGGCCCCAGCTATGCCTGTCTCTTTGTTGGCTATGTAGAGCAGTTGATCTTCCGTAATTACACCGGCACCACTCCCCACCTCTTCCTCCGCTACATTGATGACTGCATTGGCGCCACCTCGTGCTCCCGCGAGGAGGTTGAGCAATTCATCAACTTCACCAACACATTCCACCCTGACCTTAAATTTACCTGGACCATCTCTGACACCTCCCTCCCCTTCCTGGACCTCTCCATCTCCATCAGTGACGACCGACTTGACACTGACATCTTCTACAAACCCACCGACTCCCACAGATACCTGGATTACACCTCTTCCCACCCTACCTCTTGCAAAAATGCCATCCCGTATTCCCAATTCCTCCGCCTCTGCCGTATCTGCTCCCAGGAGGAGCGGTTCCACCATAGAACACACCAGATGGCCTCCTTCTTTAGAGACGGCAATTTCCCTTCCCACGTGGTTAAAGATGCCCTCCAACGCATCTCATCCACATCCCGCACCTCCGCCCTCAGACCCAACCCCTCCAACCGCAACAAGGACAGAACGCCCCTGGTGCTCACCTTCCACCCTACCAACCTTCGCATAAACCAAATCATCAGCCGACATTTCCGCCACCTCCAAACAGACCCCACCACCAGGGATATATTTCCCTCCCCACCCCTCTCCGCCTTCCGCAAAGACCGTTCCCTCCGTGACTACCTGGTCAGGTCCACACCCCCCTACGACCCACCCTCCCATCCTGGCACTTTCCCCTGCCACCGCAGGAACTGTAAAACCTGCGCCCACACCTCCTCCCTCACCTCTATCCAAGGCCCCAAAGGAGCTTTCCACATCCATCAAAGTTTTACCTGCACATCCACTAATATCATCTATTGTATCCGTTGCTCCCGATGCGGTCTCCTCTACATTGGGGAGACTGGACGCCTCCTAGCAGAGCGCTTTAGGGAACATCTCCGAGACACTCGCACCAATCAACCACATCGCCCAGTGGCTCAACATTTCAACTCCCCCTCCCACTCTGCCGAGGATATGGAGGTGCTGGGCCTCCTCCACCGCCGCTCCCTCACCACCAGACGCCTGGAGGAAGAACGCCTCATCTTCCGCCTCGGAACACTTCAACCCCAGGGCATCAATGTGGATTTCAACAGTTTCCTCATTTCCCCTTCCCCCACCTCATCCTAGCTTCTAACCTCCAGAAACTCGATCCCCTGACCTGTCCGGACTTGTCCGACCTGCCCAGCTCCTTTTCCACCTATCCACTCCACCCTCTCCTCCCTGACCTATCACCTTCATCTCCTTCCCCACTGACCTATTGTACTCTATGCCACTCTCTCCCCACCCCCACCCTCCTCTAGCTTATCTCTCCACGCTTCAGGCTCTCTGCCTTTATTCCTGATGAAGGGCTTTTGCCCGAAACGTCGATTTTGCCTGTCCTCGGATGCTGCCTGAATTGCTGTGCTCTTCCAGCACCACTGATCCAGAATCTGGTTTCCAGCATCTGCAGTCATTGTTTTTACCTCGTTGAAATAATCATGTACTGGGTCCACAGCAAATCCACAATCTGACAGAGGGATCATTTGGACCAGTTTATATTAGAGCCTTACGATCATAGGGGAAAAAATGGAGCATAATGAAATGGACAGACTGTAATCTCTCCAATCCAAAATGTTCAGGATCAAGGTATCTCTGAATACTGGAATTTTCTGGATTAAAGAATAACATTAGAAAACAAAATTGGAGAACATCAAACTTAAAATGTTCACCTGCAGCATAAAACAGTGATCAAACATTACAAGGCAGTAAAAATATTGCATTACTTATCCACCATTTCCACTCTCAAGCTACTGGACTAAAATAGCGCTGAAAGTTACTCAACTCCACTCAAAACATTTCTCGATAACTCATGTTCTAAACTGTAGATTTCTGGACTGGAGAGGCTGAGGTTTATGTCAGATTTTATATCTCATTTACACAATCCAGACAGTTTGGGGTCGAATTGTCTCTTTATTCACTGATGGGTCCCTATCTTCATTCAGTGAACAGTGATTCAGTTTTTAGAATTCTTTTTCCTGTGGGTTTGTTTGTGAAATGAAGCTGATTAAGGATTTTGATAAACCTATCAGAATTAGTTGAAATAATCTGCAGCATCCAAAATTCCACCTAACAGCTCAATCCAGCATCGTATGTTGGTCATGTACACGATTGTAGATCATATGCTCAAGTGGCTAGTGTCCCTGCCTCTGCCTTGAGCCAGTGATCTGGCCTCAGGTCTCACTCCAGAAACAAAAAACAAAATTGCTGGAAAAGCTCAACAGGTCTGAGCATCTATGCAGAGAAATCAGATTAAACGTTTCAGATCCAGTGACCCCTCTTCAGAATGAGTGTGTTTGTAACATGGCCAAACAAGTTTAGTAACCACTTGCAACCCCTTCCCACACATGGCAATGACAGATAGCATGAGCAAGAGAGATTCTGGTCAGCTATGGTGACAGAGCCAAAGAAATTAGATCGTTTACCATCACTCTCAATACTTCAACATGCGTCTAACAGTGTGTGTTGTCATAGCAACTCAGATCCCTGAGTGGCCGTTATCTTGGATGGCTGGTATGGATCAGATTGGTGCACCCAGCACACAGATGTTCTCCATTCCAGCTGGGTGTGTTCAAGACCCGTCTCTCCACCCCACCCATGGTGGAGATTGAAGGGCTGTGGGTTGAATCTTGATTCAGGCATATCCTCCAAGATGGCAGCTGCAGGGTCAGCTCATTCACTTTTAGTTTAATTTTTTTACTTCTTTTCTCATTTTTATCGTTTTTTGTTTGTTGCTTAGTTTTTAGATGATGTTTACTCACCTTCTGGAGTTCCGGAAAGAAAGGTAGCAGGATCGGGAGAGCATGGCAGTGTCTGTGGGCCCGCAGTGGTGATGGCTGGAGGTCCGGTGTGTGGCGGTGTCTGTGGGCCCGGAGTGGTGATGGCTGGAGGTCCGGTGTGTGGCGGTGTCTGTGGGCCCGGAGTGGTGATGGCTGGAGGTCCGGTGTGTGGCGGTGTCTGTGGGCCCGGAGTGGTGATGGCTGGAGGTCCGGTGTGTGGCGGTGTCTGTGGGCCCGGAGTGGTGATGGCTGGAGGTCCGGTGTGTGGCGGTGTCTGTGGGCCCGGAGTGGTGATGGCTGGAGGTCCGGTGTGTGGCGGTGTCTGTGGGCCCAGAATGATGATGGCTGGAGCTCTGATGTGAGGCGGTGTCTGTGGGCCTGGAGTGGTGATGGCTGGAGGTCCGGTGTGTGGCGGTGTCTGTGGGCCCGGAGTGGTGATGGCTGGAGGTCCGGTGTGTGGCGGTGTCTGTGGGCCCGGAGTGGTGATGGCTGGAGGTCCGGTGTGTGGCGGTGTCTGTGGGCCCGGAGTGGTGATGGCTGGAGGTCCGGTGTGTGGCAGTGTCTGTGGGCCCGGAGTGGTGATGGCTGGAGGTCCGGTGTGAGGCGGTGTCTGTGGGCCTGGAGTGGTGATGGCTGGAGGTTCGGTGTGTGGCGGTGTCTGTGGGCCCAGAATGATGATGGCTGGAGCTCTGATGTGAGGTGGTGTCTGTGGGCCTGGAGTGGTGATGGCTGGAGGTTCGGTGTGTGGCGGTGTCTGTGGGCCCAGAATGATGATGGCTGGAGCTCTGATGTGAGGCGGTGTCTGTGGGCCTGGAGTGGTGATGGCTGGAGGTCCGGTGTGAGGTGGTGTCTGTGGGCCTGGAGTGGTGATGGCTGGAGGTTCGGTGTGTGGCGGTGTCTGTGGGCCCAGAATGATGATGGCTGGAGCTCTGATGTGAGGCGGTGTCTGTGGGCCTGGAGTGGTGATGGCTGGAGGTCCGGTGTGTGGCGGTGTCTGTGGGCCCGGAGTGGTGATGGCTGGAGGTCCGGTGTGTGGCAGTGTCTGTGGGCCCGGAGTGGTGATGGCTGGAGGTCCGGTGTGTGGCGGTGTCTGTGGGCCCGGAGTGGTGGTGGCTGGAGGTCCGGTGTGTGGCGGTGTCTGTGGGCCTGGAGTGGTGATGGCTGGAGCTCTGATGTGAGGTGGTGTCTGTGGGCCTGGAGTGGTGATGGCTGGAGGTTCGGTGTGTGGCGGTGTCTGTGGGCCCAGAATGATGATGGCTGGAGCTCTGATGTGAGGCGGTGTCTGTGGGCCTGGAGTGGTGATGGCTGGAGCTCTGATGTGAGGTGGTGTCTGTGGGCCTGGAGTGGTGATGGCTGGAGGTTCGGTGTGTGGCGGTGTCTGTGGGCCCAGAATGATGATGGCTGGAGCTCTGATGTGAGGCGGTGTCTGTGGGCCTGGAGTGGTGATGGCTGGAGGTCCGGTGTGTGGCGGTGTCTGTGGGCCCGGAGTGGTGATGGCTGGAGGTCCGGTGTGTGGCGGTGTCTGTGAACCTGAAAACAACATGGTTACAGCGAGTTTGACATTTTGGTGAGAGGGGTTTCCCAGCATCTGCAGCATCAAGAGCAAGAAGTGCGTGGCTTCCCAGAGAACAGGTGAAAGCTGAGGAGGCCGAGCCCTTGCAGGGAGGGCACTGAAGAAACATTGTTGAGCTTTTATTTTTATGTCTTTATTTTTCTACTTATACTAAGAGCAACTGTAAAGTTTATCTTTTACCTTTCTTTCTCTATGTTACTACTTTGTAACTAAGTTCCCTCAAACTTAAGATTACATCATGTGTGGCGACATTGTACATTTTCCACTGTTCTCCTGTACTTGAGTACACATGACAATAAGGTTTAAATCTAAATCTATGAACTGAAGAAAGCCATTGCAAATCTTTGCCACCTGCTACAAGCAGCCATGCTGTCCCAATAAAGCAACATCAAGCAGCAAAGCGAATTACAATACTTACCTTTTCTGGAACAGGATCATTTCACGACCCCATTGTTCATGTTGCACACATCAGACAGCTCACTGATCATTGCTGCATTATAAAGTGACTGATGCACTAATTGGGTGCATGGCACCAGCTTCACACTGACCAGCTTCACCAACAGGGCAGGGAGAGTGGTTCCTTCTACATTTCTGGCCCTCCCAGGTTGTAAAGAGTCACCGATTAGTCCAATATTTACATTGAGGGCCGGAACTGTATTTAATTAATCCAGTCATGGGATTCAGTTCCATTAGTAAGGAATGGTTTGTGATCATTGGCAACAGAATATTTGTGTAAAAGTCTGTCTTCCTGACAATATCCATCATCTGCGAATGCTTTAAATGATTCATTGGTGGAAAGATGTACTTCCCATAGTTGTGTGGTAAGTAACCAATGAGGAAACCTTTTACTATACTCCAGGTTGGTTACGATGAGATCCTCACCAAAGCAGACACTCTTGATGAGCAGTTGGATTTGAATTGTCAAACAGCTGAGACCTTGCTGCTGGATTATTAATCCACGAGGGAGTTGAGGTTTACAGTGATTGGGCGGGAAAGTGAAGATTAGGCCAAGGTCGGATCTGCCATAATCTTTTTTTTAAGTTTAAAGTACTCATATGTAATGGGATTTTTGCCAGTATTTCCTTCAATGGACATACAATTGAGCTGAGTTTAAATTTCTGATGGAACTGTCTCACAGAGGTCCAACTGTTGCAGACCTCAATGTGTGATAGCAAAGGGCGTCTATCACACAACAGTCATGTACAGTACCCTGAAATATCACAGAACGGGTCCTTAATGGCAACCTCATTGCTTAAGAAAATTGTAAGTTGTTGATGTAAACTGATTTAACTTGAGATGTACATTGTCCAGATCAGAATAATATATTTATAAAAACATTTAATTACCTGCTGAAGAGGGTGTGCTGATGCTTGATTCCTAAAGTGGAAATTTACAGCATCAGATAAGTTTTCAATCAAATAAATGTTTATAAATAACAGAATGGAGATACTGAATAATAATTGGACCTTACCGGGGGTGTTTCACAGGCTCTGCCTGTCACTGGGGTAGTGACATTGACATGATTGGAAAGGTTACTCTGTGTTGTAATTTTAAATGGGTCACCACTTGGAAAAAAGGCAAAAATGTCCTGGAAAGAAATATGATAAAAATATTGAAACAGATCATCTGAAAGTAAAAATTCATACCATGAATATTTTATAGAGGTTTTTATTTCCAACTTGTTGTCAGTCGTTCTAGTAAGTGCTCAGTGAAATAAGCAAGGTTTATCTATTTTTAGTGCATAAATTTATTAGAAATAGAGATAAGAAAATACCCATTGCCTTGATATTTCAGGTGACACTGTTTTACAACAGAGTGTCACACTGTGTCTCAAACAATAAAAAACCCAACAATCTGCCAAGGATAAACACAAAAGGAAGTATTTAACATGTCCAGCAGCATCTATGGAAAAGGAAATGAGAGAGTTAACATTTTCAAATGTTTGACCTTTCTTCAGAACTCAGAAAATGAGAAGTGTAATTAGTTTTGAGCAACTGAAAGGGGGTCAGGGAACATTCCAGAATGTCTGTGTACTCGATCAGTACCCAAGTACCACTGGGTCTTGGATAAGTGTTGAAATACTTCAATGGTGATGAAAATATGATCATTGTTATCACGGAGAATCAGTCTGCAGACTCCAAATGTGAGAATTCCCAAGTCTTCAGTGGGTGCTATTGTGTAACGGCTCTAACTACCCCGGATTGGAGGGGAATCCCACATTAACAGGAGTAGAACTGGGGGCTAACCAGGGGCTCAGGCTGAGATCAAGGTTTGGACAGCTGGAAAAAATCCAAACATTTAAAATTGAAGCTTTAATACAGCTCTCACTGGGGCCCTATTCAGCCTTCCCAGTCTGGTGGAGGTTCCAGATGTACCTGCTAAACATTGAGGCCTAGCAGGCAGGGACACATATAAACAGATAGACATGGAGCAGGCCATACAGGCCTTTGGGCCTGTTCCACAATTTAATAAGATCATAAGGAGTAGAAGTAGACCATTCGGCCCATCAAAGGTTCTGCAATTCAATAAGTTCATGGCTGATCTGATCATTCTCGCTTCCACTTTCTTACTTATTTTCCAATAACCCTTAACTCTGTCACTGATTAAAAATCTGTCTACCTCAGTTTTGAATACACTTTGTGGTCCAGTCTCCACAGCCCTTTGCTGTAAAGAGTTCCACAGAACCAGTGCCCTCTGAGAAAAGATATTCTTCATCATTTCTGTCTTAAATGGGTGATCCCTTCCTCTGAGATTATGCCCCCTGCCTGTAAACTCTCCCACAAAGAGAAATAACTCTCAGCATCTAGGGAGTGTCAAATCCTCAAAGAACCTTAAATGTTTCAAGAAAGTCATCTCTCTCATTTTCTGAGACTTCAATGAGTACAGGCCAAACCTACTCAACCTCTCATCATAAGGATATCCCTCCATACAGAATCACAGAATTCTTATAGTGCAGAGGAAGCCATTGCACTGGCTCCAGCACTGATCCCTGTGACATTCTGTGAGTTAGAGGCTGTCATCCTGGCAAATGTTCTCCTAATCTCAACTCTCCAACATCTTTTAGGAGTGGTCTTATTCTCCACAACCACCTGATGAAGGAGCAGCACTTCGAAATCTCGTGATCCCAAGTAAACCTGGTGGATGATAACCTGGTGTTGTGTGATGTTTAACTTGGTCCACATTTTGAATGAGTGTGTGAGGCAGGCAGTTTTCCAATCCTCTGGGAATTTTCCAGAATCTAACGATTCTTTGAAGATTACCGCTACCACATCCAGTATCTCTGTAGCTACCTCCTTTAATATCCTAGGAAGCAGCCAATCAGGTCCTGGGAACCTTTATCCCTATTCGTTTCCTTAATACTTTGTCTCTGCTGATTTATTTCCTCCCCAGCCTCAATGTTTCACCTCTTGATTATTTTAGAATGTTATTACTGTTTTACACTGGGGAGAAAGTGAGGTCTGCAGATGCTGGAGATCAGAGATGGAAATGTGTTGCTGGAAAAGCGCAGCAGGTCAGGCAGCATCGAGGGAACAGGAGAATCGACGTTTCGGGCATTAGCCCTTCTTCAGGAATCCTGATTCCTGAAGAAGGGCTAATGCCCGAAACGTCGATTCTCCTGTTCCCTAGATGCTGCCTGACCTGCTGCGCTTTTCCAGCAACACATTTCCATTACTGTTTTACACTGTAAATGGAAAAAACTGTGACTCAAGTCCATTTTTCACTCCCATTAATAATCTTTCACCTCTTGCTTTAACAAGAATTTAGCAAATTCTGACATCAAAATATTCAAGGCCTCTGCTTCTACCACCTTTTCAAGAAGACTCTGAGAAAAATATACTTTGCTTCCTCTCCATTTCTCAAGCCCCGAGTTGTACACAATTACCCCTCGTTGTAGTTTCTTCAAGATGAGGAAACATCCTTTCAACATCCACCAAGTCAAAGCCATTTAGAATCTTATATATTTCAACCATGTCATCTCTTACTCTGTTCAACTCTAATGGATACAAACCTAGTCTGTCCAACCTTTCCTCACAAGTCAACCTTTCTATTCCAGGTGTTCTTCTGGCAAACCTTCCCTGAACTGCTTCCCATTTATTTTCATCTTTCCTTAAATAAGGTGAGCAATACTCCACAGAGTATTCCAGATGTGGTCTCACCTCCTCATTTCTGTATTCCATTTCCCTCTCATTAAATTATACCATTCTATTAGCTTTCCTAATATTTTGCTGCACCCACACATTGACCTTTAATGATTCCTGTATTAGGACACACATATATCCCTCTGCACCCGAGAGCACTGTAATCTCTCACCATTTAGATCATAAGCTTTTTTTTATTCTGTCTAAATGGACAATTTCATGTTTTGCTTCATTATATTCCATTTGCCAGATCTTCCCCACTCACTTAACTTATCTACAGAGGAACCTCGATTACCTGGCATTCGATTATTCAAATTTTGGATTATCCAAACAAGATCACAAGGTCCCGCTGCATGGCTAATCTATGTTATCCAGCATTCGGTTCACCGAACGGAATGCTCCCCGCCTGTGGCCTTCGGATAATCGAAGTAACTCTGTATATCTTTTGGGAAACATACCTTCTGTCCTTTTGTCCAAGTCATTTATGTCAATTGTATACAGTAGAGTCCCAGTACTAATCCTACAGCACACCACTCATTATATCCTTCCCAGCTGTAACAGGCCCATTTATGATTAATCTCTGCTTCATTTTACACAGCCATTTTAGACGGCACTTGCTGTTTTTATTACAGTCTGAGCTCTCTCTAATTGGCAACGTTAACGACTCCTTGGTTAAACCTAACTTTTGTAATGGCCAATGGAGAAGTGGCCCTGCAATGGGATCAGTGCACACCTCCAACATTGGCCGGAACAAATACTTGGATGCTCGTATCTGGCATCGAACCATAGACGGTGCTGGGAATGGCGGCTTTCTACACTTTTCACTGAACTCATGTGATCACACATGACACTGACATGGAATCCTCATTCTAGAGGAATGAGGATAATTGTGGTGTAAATGATCATTTTTTATAAATCCAGGTTCCTGAGCACAAGAGTAAAATTATACAAACCAAAATCATGGATTATTTTAATCTTTATGTAGGTTGGGTCAGTCAGATTGGCAGAGGGAGCCATGAGGACAAGATGACCCTGGAAGGAATAGTCTATAGGCCTCCTAACCAGAGCTATATTGTAGGACAGAGAATAGGCCAGGACATAATGATGGCATGTAACAAAGCCAGTACATTTATCATGCGTGATTTTAATCCTAATGTAGATTGGGCTAGTCAGATTGTTGGGAGAAGTCAGGAGGATGAATTCATCGAATATTTGGGACAGTTTCCAAGAATAATGTGTTATAGATCCAACTAGAGATCAGACTATTTTGGATCTGGTGATATGTAATGAGACAGGTTTAATAAATAACATCAGAGTAAAAGAGCAGCTAAGAAACAATGATCATGATATGGTACAATATACCATTCAAATTGTGAGGGAGAAATGTGGGTCTGAAACAACTCTGCAAAGCTTAAATAAGGGTAATTACAAAGGAATGAAGACAGTGGTTTGGGAAAGGGGTTTAGCAGCAATGATGGTTGAGGACAATGGCAGAACTTAAAGAAAATAGTTCATGGCTCCCAGTAAAGACATATTCCAGTGAGGAAGGTGGATCCCAGGAAGATTATAAGCCAACCATGGTTGACCAGGGAAGTTAAGGATCGAATCAAATTGAAAGAAGGCGAGTACAATGTGGCAAAGATTAGTGGCGAGCCAAACAATTTGGAAGGCTTTAAAAACCAACAAAATATGACCAAAAATATTAAAGAGGGAGAAAACAATCTCAGAGTAAACTTAAAAGTTATCTTAAAATGGTTAGCAAGAATGTCTTTAAAGATATAAAAAGGAAGAGAGAAGTCAAACTGATGGTAAGCCCCTTAGAGAATGAGGGGAACCAGGAAATGGCAGAGAGGTTGAAAAATACTTTGCATCAGCCTTCACAGTAGAAGACACGAACAACATTCTGAAATTATTAAATAATCAAGTTGCAAAGGAGAAGAGGAAATAAATACAATAACGATCACCAGAGAAAAAGTGCAAGAGTAATTAGTGGAAGTGGCTGGAGAGATCATGGATGCAGTGATAATAATTTTCCCAGAATCTCTCCAGGATTCTGGAACGTTCCCAGAGGTTTGGAAAACTGGCAATGTAGCACCTTAATTTAAAAAGTGAAGTAGACAATGACAAGTAACTATGGGCCGGTTAGGTTAACATCTGAACAAAGTCTCCTGTTGGAGTCAATTATCGAGAATGTAATAGGAGAGCATTTAGAAATATGTAATATCATTGAGGAAAGTTAGACTGGCTTCATGAAGGGGATAAATTTACCTGAATTCTTTGAGGAAATAACCAGCAGGACAGATAAAGTGGAAGTGGTTTATGTAATAAATTGGATTTTCAGAAGGCTTTTGATGATGTATCAAACATTGGGCTGTTTAAAAAGATAAGCGCTCATGGTGTTGGAGGAAGTACATTAGCATGGACAGAGGATTGGTTAACTAATAGAAGACAGAGAGTTGGGATAAGGGGGGCATTTTCAGGATGGCAGCCTGTAATTAGTGGTGAGCCACAGGGATCAGTTCTGTGGCCACAATCATATACAATATATATTAGTGACTGCATGAAGAAGGTGACTGTTCTCTCACCAGGTTTGCAGACAGCAGAAAAATAGATGGAAAGGCAAGTGGTATGGATGACACAAAAAAGAGATTGTTTAAGCGAATGGGCAAAATCTAGGCAGAAGGAACATAACGTGAGAAAATGTGAATTTATGCAGTTTGTCAGGAAGAATAAGGGAGTAGAATCTTATTTAAATGGAGAAAGACTGCAGAAAGTTACAGAACAGAGGGATTTGAGAGTCCTCATGCATGACTCACAATTAATTAGTATCCAATTTCAAAAGGAAATAGGGAAGGCAAATGGAATGTTAGCCCTAATTCCAAAGGGAACAGAGAATCAAACCAGGGAGAGTTTGCTAAAACGATACAAGGGACCAGTTGTACAACAGCTGGAATACTGTGAACAGTTTTGTGTATCTTATCTCAGAAAAGTATACTCGCCTTGGCGACATTCCAGAGAAGATTCACAAGGTTGGTACCAGGTATGGAGGGGATGTCTTATGAGGAGAGGCTGAGCATGTTGGGCCTGTAGTCATTGGAGGCTTGAGGAATGAACTGTGACCTTATTGAAATATACAAGATTCTTAGAGGACTTGACAGGGTAGATGTGGGGAAGTTGGTTTCCTTTGTGGGAGAGTCTCGGAGCAGAGGGTATAATTTCAGAGGAAGTGTTTGCACATTGAAGAGCGAGATGAGGAGGCATTCCTTCTCTCAGAGGGTGGTGTATCTCTGAGACTTTACCATACAGGGCTGTTGAGGCTGGGCCTTTAAGGATATCCAAGGCTGAGATAGACAGATATTTAACCAGGAAGGGACTCGAGGGTTCCAGGGAAAAGGCAGGAAAGTGGAGCAGAGGATTATCAAATCAGCCAGGATCTCACTGAATGGTGGAGCAGACTCAATGAGCTAAATGACCGATTTCTGCACCGATATCTGATGGTTTTATGGAAATGGCTAATTTTGAGGGAGATAGAGGGAAGTGTAGAGCTGGAAATAGATGAGGTAGCACTGGGAAAGAATTAGTTGGAACACAGGAGACCAGAACTAGAATTCCAAAGGGAAGGGGAGGAAAGAAAAAAGGGAGAACAGGAGGGGGCAATAAAGGGAATTTCAGTCCTAAAAGTTTGAACTAAGACGGAACAATTCCCTGGAACTCAGTGAAGATATTGATGGGGAAAGATCTGCCTCCAGCTCAGGGCCAAGTCCGGTGCTATTTAAATTTCCCCAACAATCCACAAATTTGAAGAAAGGGACATGGAGACATTTTCCTTTCCTTTGAAACATTGCAGAACAAAACGATTGTCCCACAGAAGGCTGGACCCTTCTCATGCAGAGCAGGCTGACTGGAGAAACCCCTGTGGGTTTTGAAATGCTTTCTGAAGAAGTTTCTGTCGATTGTGAAACAGCCAAGATCACTCGCCTCAGTGCTGTTGGGTTTGTCCCTGAAGGGGACAGGCAGAGCTTTCCAAACCTCCAGAAACCGCCTGAGCACAGACACAGAGACTATTGGGTGTGGGCACTTATCTACTGGGTAACAGGTGGAAAACTAAAACAATTCCCTGCTGTTATATTCCAAACCCAATGAAATACGGCCCAGTGTTCCACTGGCCTTCTTAATGACCTGCTTTGTGTTTCATGCACATGTCCCTTCAATTCCTTTCGTGTTGCAGCTTTCTGCAGTTATTCTCCATTTAAATAATACTGTTAGAACATAGAACAAAGAAAAGTACAGCACAGAACAGGCCCTTTGGCCCATGATATTGTGCCGAGATTTAATTCTAATATAACATATAGTAACAACCTACGCATCCCTCAACTTACTGCTATCCATGTGCAGCCGCTTAAATGTCCCCACTGACTCTGCTTCCACCACCACAGCTGGTAACACGTTCCATGCATTCACAACACTGTGTGTAAAAAACCTACCTCTCCTTTATACCTTCCTCCTAATATCTTCAAACTATGACTTCTCGTACCAGTCAATCCTGCCCTGGGGAAAAGTGTCTAGCTACTGACTCTTATCTATTCCCCTCATTATTTTGTACACCTCGATCAGGTCTCCTCTCTTCCTCCAGAGAGAAAACTCCGAGCGTATTCAACCTTTCTTCACAAGGCGAGCCCTCCAGTCCAGGCAGCATCCTGGCAAACCTTCTTTGCACCTTCTCCAAAGTCTCTGTAGCTTTGCTATGGTAGGGTGACCAGAACTGGACACAATATTCCAAGTGTGGTCTCACCAGGGACTTGTAGAGATGCAGCAAAACCTCGCGGCTCTTAAACTCGATACCCGTTAATGAAAGCCAAAACACCATATGCTTTCTTAACAACCCTATCCACTTGGGTGGCAACTTTGAGGCATCTACGTACTTGCACACCCAGATCCCTCTGTTCCTCCACACTGCCAAGAATCCTGTCTTTAATCTTATATCCAGCATTCGAGTTCGACGTTCCAAAATGCATCACTTTGCATTTATCCAGGTTGAACTCCATCTGCCATTTCTCAGCTCATCTCTGCATTCTGCCTATGTCACACTGCAGCCTGCAGTAGCCCTCTATACTATCGACGACACCTCTAACCTTTGTATCATCTGCAAATTTACTAACCCACACCATAACCTCCTTGTCCAAGTTACTTATAAGAACTACAAAGAGCAGAGGCCCAAGTACAGAGCCCTGCAGGACCCCACTCAACATTGGCCTCCAGGCAGAATACTTTCCATCTACAACCACTCTCTGCCTTCTGTCAGCCAACCAATTCCAAATCCAGATAGCCAAATCTCCCTGTATCCCATACTTCCTGACTTTATGAATGAGTCTACCATGGGGAACCTTATCAAATACCTTGCTGAAGTCCATATACACCACATCCACTGCTCGAGAAGGAGGCAAGTATCGTCGCCAGCGGCTTAGCAACCTCCTCTCTGGCTTCCCAGAGCAGCCTAGGATAAATCTGGTCTGGCCCTGGGGACTTATCAATCTTCATGTCTTCCAAAATTTCTAGCACATCAACTTCAATAATCTTGATCTGGTCAAGACTGTATCCCAGTTCCACTAAGTTTTCATTTATAACAAGTTCCCTTTCCTTGGTGAAAACCGAAGCAAAAAACTCATTTAGGGCTTCGTAAAAACAAGGACTGCAGATGCTGGAAACCAGATTCTAGATTAGAGTGGTGCTGGAAAAGCACACAGTTCAGGTAGCATCCGAGGAGCAGGAACATTGACGTTTTGGGCAAAAGCACTTCCTCAGGAATGGAGCTTCCCCTATCTGCTCGGTATCCACACACAAGTTCCCCCTGCTATCCCTGATCGGCCCTACCTTCTCCCTGATCATTCTCTGTTCTTGTGTTCTCCATTCCAAAATCAACAACTTCACATTTTCCCACATTATACACCATTTGCCAACATTTTGCCCACTATTTCACCTGTTGATATAGAGTCAGAGAGTCGCAGAGATGTACCTCATGGAAACAGACCTTTGGGTCCAACTGGTTACATGGCGACCAGATATCCTAAATTAATCTAGTCCCATTTGCCAGCACTTGGCCCATAACCATCTCAACTCTTCCTATTCATGTACCTATCCAGATGCCTTTAAAATGCTGTAATTATACCAGCCTCCAACACTTCCTCTGGCAGCTCATTCCATACATGCAACACCCTGCATGAAAACGTTGCCTCTTTGCTCCCTTTCAAATCTTTCCCCTCTCACCCTAAACCTATGCCCTCTAGTTCTGGACTCTCCCACCCCAGGGAAAAGAGCTTGTCTATTTACCCTATCCTTGCTCATGATTTTATAAACCTCTATAAGGTCACCTCTCAGCCTCAGAGAGGAGGCTGCTGAGCAAGGTGAGGGCCTATGGTTTTCGAGGTGAGCTACTGGCATGGATTGGGCATTGGCTGTCTGACAGAAAGCAGAGAGTTGGGATAAAAGGTTCTTTTTGGGAATGGCAGTGTTGGGGCCACAGCTGTTCACTTTATATATTAGTGATCTGGATGAAGGGCCTGGGGGCATTCTGGCAAAGTTTGCCGATGATACAAAGTTAGGTGGACAGGCAGTTAGTACTGAGGTGGTGGGGAGGCTGCAGAAAGGTCTAGACAGTTGAGGAGAGTGATCCAGGAAATGGCTGATGAAATTCAATGTGAGCAAATGTGAGGTCTTGCACTTTGGAAAGAAAAATACAGGCATGGACTATTTTTTAAACAGTGAGAAAATTCATAAAGCCAAAGTACAAAGGGATCTGGGAGTGCGAGTCCAGGATTCTCTAAAGGTTAATTTGCAGGTTGAGTCCGTGATTAAGAAAGCAAATGTAATGTTGTCTAGGTTTAGGGTGAGAGGGGAAAGATATAAAAGAGACCTACAGGGCAACCTTTTCACACAGAGAGTGGTACGTGTATGGAATGAGCTGCCAGAGGAAGTGGTGGAGGCTGGTACAATTGCCACATTCAAGAGGTATTTGGATGGGTATATGAATAGGAAGGGTTTGGAGGGATATGGGCTGGGTGCTGGCAGTTGGGACTCGATTGGATGAGATATCTGGTTGGCATGGACGGGTTGGACCGAAGGGTCTGTTTCCATGCTGTACATTTCTAAAAGGGTTGAAATATAAAAGCAGTGATGTGCTACTAAGACTTTGTAAACTCTAGTTAGGCCTATTTAGAATACTGGGTCTAATTTTGGGCCCCACACCTCAGGAAGGACATACTGGCACTGGAACATGTCCAGCGGAGATTCACAAGGATGATCCCTGAAATGGTAGGCCTAACATACGATGAATGGCTGAGGATCCTGGGATTGTATTCATTACAGTTTAGAAGATTGAGGGGAGATCTAATAGAAATTTAGAAGATAATGCATGGTTTAGAAAGGGTGGAAGCTGGGAAGTTGTATCTGAGAGGCGGGGAGACTAGGACCCATGGGCACAGTCTTAAAATTAGAGGGGTTCTATTTAGAACAGAAATGAGGAGACATTTCTTCAGCCAGAGTGTGGTGGGCCTGTGGAATTCATTGCCACAGAGCGCAGTGGAGGCCGGGACGTTGGGTGTCTTCAAGGCAGAGATTGATAAATTCTTGATCTCACAGGGAATTAAGGGCTACGGGGAGAGTGTGGGCAGGTGGAATTGAAACACCCATCAGCCATGATTAAATGGTGGAGAGGACTTGATGGGCCGAATGGCCTTGCTTCCACTCCTATGTTTTATGGTCATATGCCTTAATACAGAGCTCGGAGCAATGTAACCTTATCCGAAAATATGCCACAGAACCACAGTGCTATTTCTAGATTAGGGGAGTGAAATTCAGGCACATACCCGCTGTGATAAAACCCCCATCTAAAAAAGGTCACCCTGAACATCACAGACCATGCCTTTGCACACTTACAGTTCAGAGTGAGAACGTGGCAGTGCTGTCTTCCAGTAACAGGTTGGAAAAGTGACACAGAAATGGCAAACCCAGTGAGGTTACTCAGTTTGCAACTGACATGACAAGGAGGCAGTTGATGCAAACTGCATAATGGAAGAGGACAGTGTCCATGGAGCAGGCAATGAAATGATGGTCAGATGGACCTGCCCAAAGGCACAGAGAAGGAGATAACAAGCTGTTGTTGCCAGGTAACCGCGGTGACTTTCATGTCAGAAATTGGTGTGATCTGGTTTCTCAGGGACAGAGAGGAGAACTGGAAGCTGCTTACAAATGACATGAGTCTGTCGAATAATGAGATGTAACTGCATTTTAAATAAGGTGGTGACTGCTGATTGAGAGATTGAAAATTTGTTGTGTAAACTCCAGGGAAAGCTGGAAATATTATCAAGAATCTGATTTTCCCATTCTCCCTATATTTTCCAGTTTTCTTACCTTTTCCCATGCCACTCATTGGAGCAGAAATTTCCACCCAAAAGAATACTCTCAAGTCAAAATGAGAGATGCTGAGAGTGGGAGTGAAGTCTGAAAGCTTATGTTTCCATAGCAACCGCATTGCACTGATTGCTGGAAATGGACCTATAAACCATGGGTAATAGACAAGCAGCATTTTCTCCCAGACCTTTCCACAGAATGTGTCTTAGAACATTTAAAGGAATTGTTCCTGAAGCTGACCACTGCTAAACAGCATAACTGTCATGTTATGGGGGGTTACTGGTGTTTTATCTCTCAGCAAGAATGATCCTCTTTCTCCCGCGTGAGAAAATTAATTAATGTTTTGACAGACTCTGGGCACGTCAGTCTTTGATGGTGGCTGATGTTGTGATTTATGTTGCAGATTATTTGACAAATAAAAAGTATTAATAAAGATTTATGAATCTATTTACTTGCACAAAGTTAACTTACAAAGTGGCTAGGAAGTGGAATTAAATTGTGTAAATTATTCCTGGTTTACTTATTGAAGGGGGAAGAAATGATATTGGATAGTGAGTTGTCCAGCATAGACAGTCACAGAGCAAGGAGTGTGTTGCTGCAGATCCTGATCATGCTGATCTTGCCCAAACTCCACAATGACTGCGGCCAAACCCAAGAAGCCTTTTGCTGATAATCACACTTTAAGGAAAAACTGAGTAATGTGGAGAACCAACTTCCACACTCAAATGATGAATTTACTGAAGAAAAATGCAAACAGGTGAGAACACTTCAGCATCGGTCACAGGAACGAAAATACTTGAACGAGAACTTAAAATGTCTCAATGATAAACACGTGGAAGCAAATTCAATAAAGATTCAGTTTAGAACATCAAATATCAAAAGTCTCTGTGAGGTGACAAATACCTTGAACAGGAGAAGGAATTTCTGATGCCTCAGAATAGTTGGCTCAGTGCAGAATTAAAAACGAAGACAGACAAAATGCTGACGCAGACTGGAGAACAAGAAAGATGAGATGTTCAGTGTGGAAAAAAATGAACCAAATATTTGAACAGATAAAGAGACTTTTAAGGAATGGGCTGAGGAGCAATCAGACACATAGGGAGGAATAGTTCCATAATGTGTGGAATTATTGTGTGAAATGGTGAAACTTGTAGCTGGGTTTTTTAAGTCCACTATGAAACAGAGGCAACTAAACTGACCAGAGTAGTTGTGCGGTTGAATTTAAAAAAGTCAACAAATTTGAGAATGAATTATGAACTAAGAGAGAAAACAAAAGTCGGAGGAAATTGTGAAAGAAGTGAAAATTAAGTTTCCACTCTTTAAAACTTCACAGGGAAGAAAATGATTGGTTACAAAAGGCTGTGCTATGTATCTCAGAGAAACTAGAACATGATCTGAGTAAAGGAACCAAAAGTCCCTTCACGCTGATTGAATAAACTAATATAGACCCACACAATGCAGCCAATTCTGTTCCAAAGGAAGTGATTCAGGGAGATGAGTTTGAAGCTGGTTGTCAGTCAGGAACCCAGCTTCCCACAGCCACCGTCATGGAGCCATGGAATTTCTACCGATAGAGAAGAGGAAAAGCAAAAGGCCAGAGGATGGGAAGGATGTGGTTCATAAATTTCCCAAAAGACTGAAAATATTAGAAAGAGAAACAGAAGAAGGGAACTATTGACATCGCTGAGAAAGATTCCAATGAAGCACATTCAAAAGGGGATCAGGAGAAGGTGACAGATCTCAAAGTCTTCAAAGGTCAAAGCCAACAGGAATCCAAAACATTTCAACACAAAATCTCAATAATTTTCTCAAACCAGCTAAAAGGGATATTATTTGGAATAGAGGTGTATTGTTGGAACATAGAGATATCATTTTTACCTCAGTGACTAAAAATGAGAATCTATCGTATTTAAGTTTGAAGAATAAGCTTAGAGGTTAAGGTACATCTCCAGTGCATGAATGGATGGATGATGTGTCTGTGTCCTTAACTCAAATATTCAGCACAGCTTTAAAGGAAGATTATTAAAACAGTGCTGGTACCTTGAAATGCTACGGTGTTTAAATCCTGCTACTTGTTACTGCATTTGGAAGTGTGAAAATTAAGCTGAACTTCATGCTCTGCGAGTGTTGCTACCTTTGCCTGTTCCAATGGTTGCAATCCTACCGAGGAATAAGGATGGGGCTTGTTACGGAGTTTTGATAAATCATGCGAAACAACTCAAAGGAAACTGAACAGCAGCTGAAGAGTTGCAGTCAGTTTCAGTCAGTAAAGCAATGGCAGAGAGAGAGAAACAGAGTCAGAAACAGGCTCCATGTAGGAACTGACTGAAGTTACAGAGAGGGGCCTGGAACTAGGGATCAGCGAGAAGTCCCAGGAGCGATTTGACAGCTGCAGTTAGTCAGGATTAAGGAAAGCTCTGGGATCCAGGAGTTGTAACTGAGAGGAGGCCAGAGCGTAGAATTGCCTTCAGGCAGAGTAAGGCTGTTAGTAGATACCAAGCAGTTACACAGTTAAGATTTAGCACAAGTACTGAGAGCCATGGTGTGGCTGTGAAGAAGCCTGTGAGACATTAATAGCTCAGGGCAGTATACAGTGAGATCATATAATCCCACGGTAGTGTTTGCTTGGTGCAGCTGAGCAAGCTTGGATCTCAGACTAACCTTGGGAAAGCTTACATTGTGCTCGAGTACACTTCCCAGGATCCAGAGCATGGTCCCAGGAAAAAGGGTGAATCAACAGAACATGAGCATCACTGAAAATGGGGGGCCAACCTGGTGATCCGACAACACAGGACTACTTGCATGTTAAACAGTGTAAGCAGCCTGCAATAGACAGAGCTAAGCAATCCCACAACCAATGGGTCAAATCTCAGCCCTGCAGTCCTGATGCTGAATGGAGGTGGACAATTAGACAATTCTCTGGAGTAGCAGGCTCCACAAATATCCCCCACCTCAATGAGGAGGGAGCTCAGAACATCAGGGAAAAGGACAAGACTGAAGCATTGTCATCATTTTCAGCTCAAACTGCTGAGTGGAAACTCCATCTTGGCCTCCACCTGACATTCCCTGCACTGGAGATGCCAGTCTGTGGGTAAGTGGATTCACTCCATGTCATATCAAGGAGGAATTGAAGGTCCTGGACACTAACCTGGACACAAAGGTTAAGTTATCCAGTGGTAACCACACCCCTGACCAAGCTGTGTGACCAAGTTATCCAGCGGTAACCACACCCCTGACCAAGCTGTGTGAGTGTAGGTACAGCGCTGCCATTTACAAAGCAGCTTGGAATATCTCATCGACAGTAACCAGGACTGAACCAACCTGATCAATTACAGTTCAAGCTGTCTATTGTTGATAACCATAGCAGGAGAAAGTGAGGTCTGCAGATGCTGGAGATCAGAGCTGAAAATGTGTTGCTGGAACAGCGCAGCAGGTCAGGCAGCATCCAGGGAACAGGAGAATCGATGTTTCGGGCATAAGCCCTGATTCCTGAAGAAGGGCTTATGCCCGAAACATCGATTCTCCTGTTCCCTGGATACTGCCTGACCTGCTGCGCTGTTCCAGCAACACATTTTCAGCGATAACCATAGCAGGCCTGGTTAATAGGGCTCTCAAATGGCACTTTCAGCAATACGTTGCTAACTGAGTTTGGGTACCACAGCATCCCCAGCTCCTGATATGATTATAGGTTTGGTCCAACTGTTTACAAAGAGCTGAACGGAAGTGAGAGTGAATGCCCTTGACACCAAGGCAGTATTTAACCATGGGTGGGCATCATGGAGCCTCAGGAAAACCCGAATCACTGGGAATCAGGGAGAAAACTCTCCGCTGGCTAGAGCCATCCCAAACACAAAGGAAGATGGTTGTGGTTAGTGGAGATCAATTATCTCAGTCCAGAATATTCGGCAGGACTTCCACAGGGGAGTATCCTAGGCCTAACCTGAATAAGCTGCTTCTTACACAACAATCCCTCCATCATTAGGCCAGAAGTGAGGATGTTCACTCTCAGTACTATGCCTGAGCTACTGAAGCAGTGCACGTGAATATGCAGCAAGACCTGGACAACATGCAGCTTCAGCTGCTAAGTGGAAAGTAACCTTCACTCCCAACTACCAGACAGTGGTCATCTCCAACAAGAGGGAATATAACCATCTCCCCCTGACATTCAATGGCATTATCATTGTTGACTGCCCCACTTTTAGCATCATGAGCTTATCACTGACCAGCTATACCAGCAATATAAATACTGTGGCTGGTCAGCAGGCCAACCGCTGGGAATTGGGTTGTGAGTAACTCATCCTTGTATCCGTACGCCTGCCTACGTCACATAACTCAGGACTCTGATGGGATACTCTCCACTTGTCTTTATTATGATGCCAGCTGATATTATCCCCGGACAGTTCAGATCCCAGATTGAAACCTGACTGAATGGATTGTATAAATCATATTTATTCTTAATTTAAAGTGGGGCTCATTAACCGAATCATAGATCCAAAAGGCTGCAGTTCTCTTCAGCAATAAAGCAGAAGCTTCCTGGACAAAATAACAAAAAGCTATCTAAATAAATAATATAGTTTGACAGATCTTTAAACACAGCACCACAAACTCTCATCAATCCCTAATATTATCATCTTACAGTGATTCAAATCCAGAGAAATTACCCTTCTATGTCAAATCTTTAAGTTCAACTTAACTGCTGCTTCCAGTTTTTTTTTAAAACAGTGCGCTGTCAAGCCTCGGACATGAACACTCATGTCACTGAAAGCTTACTCTTTCTCAGTCTTTTAATCATCTGCATATTTCGAATCAAACACTCCTCGTCTGGAAGTTTCACAAGTTAATCTCTTTCACCAAGATGGCCAGGTTTTCCTTGAACTTTTCTTTACAACTTTTTAGGTGAGAAAATATATTCCCTTCTTACCCCAGTCACTTCCCTTCTGAACTGCTCAGAAATTAATCCTTGATCATTCTAAACCAAAAGCAAGTTAATGATTTTCAATATTTATTCCCCGTGTCATAAACCCCATCATATCAACAACCCTCCATTCACACAGCAGGGGGTTTGCAGGGACCTGCTCTCTGACACCTGCTGCATTCGGTCCCTCTTCCAGACTCTTTGACGATTTTGCAAACACCCGTGACAGTTAACCAACACCCGGATGCCACCAGTTTGAACTCTAAACTCTTAAAACGATATTAACATTTGTAAAAATCACGAACTTTACATCACACCTGGATAAGTATAGCTGCAAGAACATTCAGGAAGGTTGACAGCACCCAGGATAAAGGACCCCACTTGAGTGGCACTCCATCCATCACCTTTACCATTCCTTCCTTTCACCACTGGCTGACAGGGGCAGCAGTGAGTACCACATCTCACATTCAGTGCAGCTCCTCAGCAAAGCTCCTTGACAAGTCCCTTTCAAACCTGCTGCATTGACCACATGGCCAGCAGGTTCATGGAAACAACACCAGCCACAAGTTGCCGATCAAGTCATACACTACCCGATCTGGAAACACATCACCCTTCGCTCACAATCTCTGGGTAAAGATCAGGGCAATCCCTTCCTCTCTGCATGATGGTGCATCTCCAAGGATTACAGAGGTTCAGGTAGGCAGCACACAACCAGCTTCTCCCGAGCAATGAGGGACAGGGAACTATTGTTGGCCCATCCAGCAACACCTGCATCCTGGGAGAGAATGAAAACAAATGACTGATTTCCCTGGTTTGTCTGCACTAGCGGGAGCTCAGACACTGCAGCAGAGTTGGGAGGCCCATTGAAAATCCATGTATGGGCTTGATATCAAAGTCAGAACGGGATTTCAAGCAGGAGGTCCATCTGAACTGAGAGGCTGAAATATTGTTACATTGCTGGTTTTTAAACAGATTAAAAATAAACATAGAGACTGGGGTGGGAGAGCTACAGAATATTTTGCAGAGGCATGTTCAAGACTTGGGCAGAGCTGTATTGAACTGCAGTAAAAATGTGACAACAGTCTCACTTTCCAGGCCAATTGAACCTTATATTGGAGTTTATTTACAGTGTGGAGATGAGCATGATTCATACCTTCGATTCCAGTGTTAGTACAAAGAAGAAACCCAGACGGTCACATCTGCAAGTGATCGTATCCACTCTGTTCCCCGGTCTGCTCATGAGGGTGTTACATCCATTCTGATCGAAGGGGCCTGTGTTGGAGAATTATTAATCATGAGAATCATTCCCCCATTTTCACATTCCAGTATTGAGTGATGTCAGCATTTTAAAACAATCTTCACTTACCATTCCCACCAGAGTCTCGGGCGCTGCATGGTGGAGAATCGGACTAAAATGGAAATGATAAACCAGAACATTAGCTTCACCAACAATAACACAGTTGAAGCAGCTGTGTCGATACAAACACATTGAGACATTTCTCTCTCGCCTGTCTAACAGGGTAAGGCAGGGAAGGAGGAGGAAATGTGATGCCAACTGGGAAATTGTTGGGTTGAATTTTCCGGATCCTGGGTACGACCTCAGTGTTCCCACCAAAGCAACGTTACACAAAGCAGATTCCTAATTGGTCACCTCCCCATTCACCATCTTTAAATTTACCAGGAAGTACAGGGCCCAGTGGGAGGGTCTGAAGCAGTGCCCAGACAACAGCCTCATTGGGAGAGGATAACGCTGCTGGACAAGGGAGAGATCGAGCATCACCTTAAAATAGGGGCACTCACAAATGTCTCTCTCTTCAGTGGTGAGAACGATACAAAGTCCTGTGAGGAGCCTCAGGTTGGACAGTGATCCCTCTGAAAGTGTGTCTGCACTACTCCAGGACCACTGTGAGCATTGCAGCTCCCTGATGCTGTCAGTTATGTCAGTTACCCATGCTCCACTGCCCTCCCAGTGAGAGAGCCCTTCAAAATTCAATTGTCTTGAGGAGATTCAAGCAAAGACTCATCCGAATTCCCCGAGGACAGGCAGGACGTGGCTGTTACTGTCAGGGAATTGAGCGAGATTGTGTAGCTCTGTTCGAGGTGATGCTCCACGAACAGGTTTCATCCCCAGAGTCTCTCGGGCTGTAAAGGGGATGGGTTTTGGATGTTTTGGACTCCATTCACAGCCTGAGGACTATAGAATTTCGGGGTCATTCAGTTTAACTTGTTCATCAACACTGGAGATGGTCCAGACTGTGCTGCACAATCCAGTCAGACCTGGCTGCTCACAGGCTCAGCTCGATGATATTGTGGAGGTTTATCTCACCTGGAAAGGCACGTCCTGAAATGTAACTGTCAGAGGGCTGGTGAGATCATCAATCATTGAATCCCCCACTTGGATTGTAACATCGGGTGAGACAGGGTCCCTCTCCTGGCCCTGTAACAACACACAGAATGGATGGTTAAACATCTACTCACTGAGGATTTACAGAACACACAGAAACATTTCAATGATCTTCATTTCTGTGGTGAGGGTGAGCAGAGGAGGCTTCCTCATTGTAACAAATGTTACCTTAGGGGCTGCAATCCCAGAAGCTCCCTTTGCTGTCAGAAATGTGTGAATGGTAACTCCAGACCCTCCATGAAGCTTTCTGCCCGCCCTGCCCTAGACTGTGGGGATGGGTCATTAACACATTAAAGTACATCAGTGATGTCCACCCCAGTGGGAGTTCAGAGAGACAGAGTGACCCCTTACACAGGGACAGAAACAGAAATACAGAGACACTCAGTGTTGGGGAGTGAAGGGGTGTGGGGTACAAACCATGTTCCTGATGATGATGCCCAGTCACCCTCTGGTTTTGATGCTTGGATGCTCATTAAGGCTCACTTTCACTGTTCACCTTGTTAAGCATAAAGTCTCCTCCCAAAATCCAGAGCTCTTGATGGTGACTGATCCAGTATGACACGGTCAGGAAAATTTACAGGGAAACACCAGATCAATGTGACACTCCATCAAGGATCCCATCAACATCCGAGCAAGGAGGACAGAAAGAAGGTCTTTGACAAGGTGCCACACGGGAGGCTCCTGAGTAAGACAAGGGCCCATGGTGTCAGAGACCAGGTGCTGGCAAGATAGAAGCTTGGCTGTCTGGCAGGAAACAGAGAGTGGGGATGAAAGGAACCTTCTCAGGATGGCAGCAGGTGACAAGTGGTGTCCCACAAGGCTCAGGGTTGGGACCACAACTTTTCACTTTACACGTTAACAATCTAGATGAAGGATCTGAGGGCATTCTGGCTAAGTTTGCAGATGATACAAAGATAGGTAGAGGGACAGATAGTATTGAGGAGGCTGCAGAAGGATTTGGACAGGTTAGGATGGTGGGCAAAGAATTGGCAGATGGAAAGTGTGAGGTCATGCACTTTAGGAGGAAGAACACAGGCGTGGCCTATTTTCTAAATGGGATGAAAATTCAGGAGTCTGAAGTGCAAAGAGACTTGGGAGTTCTAGTCCAGGATTCTCTCATGGTGAACTTGCAGGTTGAGTCAGAAGTTAGGAAGGCATATGCAATGATGGCATTTATTTTGAGAGGACTTGAATACAAAATCAGGGATGTATTTCTGAGGCTCTATAAGGCTCTGGTCAGACCACATTTGGAGTTTTGTGTACAGTTTTCAGCCCCATATCTCAGGAAGGCCCTGGAACGTGTCCAGGGGAGGTTCATTAGAATGGTCCCAGGAATTAAAAACTTAACAAATGAGAAACATTTGAGGACTCTGTGTCTGTACTCAATGGAGTTTGGAAGGATGAGGGGCGATCGAATTGAAACACACAGAATACTGAGGGGCCTGGACAGAGTGGATGTTGGGAAGATGTTTCCATCAGTAGGAGGGACTCGGAACCAAGGGCACAGCCTTAGAGAAAAGGGAAGACCTTTTCGAACAGAGATAAAGAGAAGCTTCTTCAGCCAGAGAGTAGGGAATCTATGGAATTCATTTCCACAGAAGGCTGTTGAGGCCAGGTCATTGAGTATATTTAAGACTAAGATAGAAAGGCTCTTGACTATCAAAGGGATTAAGGGTGATGGGGAGAAAGCGGGAAATGGGGTTGAGAAACCTATCAGCCATGATTGAATAGCAGAGCAGACTCAATGGGCTGAATGGCCTAATTTCTGCTCCAAGGTCTTATGGTCTAAACCTTGTCCATGAAAAATACCTCCCAGGTCACTTAACCACTCCTCATTTCCTCACCACAACAATCAATTTTGGAGGAATATTGTGAGGGTCTGTCACATGGTGAGAATTATGTCCTGATCTGCATATCTTCCCTTCGCTCTGACTGCAATATGTTCCCAGTCACCCTGTCCTGCGGCAGGATTTCAAACAAGGCCATTACATCAGTATTACTGATGGTCATGGGGTCTCAGGAACATTTGGGAAAGTACTCAGATGAGGTGATACAACATGTAGCATTAAATTCAGAATAGGATGAATATCAGGGACTTTGTCCCACTTGTGGAACTTCACCACCAGGTTCATAAACGGTGCAGTGGAAATTGGGATCGATCCTTCAGGCCAGAGGTCATTGAGGGGTCACCAATGGGCAGGAGGATGTGACACTCACTGGTTGCTTTTAATATGTGGGATTTGAATTATTAAAGTTAAAGTTAATCATGATAACAAAACATGATTCTTTGCTCATGACCATTTCTCAATCAGATTAACAAGAACCTGTTGAAGCATTTCATTCCAACACAACACTGAGGCAGCATTTCCAACAAGGCCAGCACATTCTAAAACGAGCAGTTAGTGATCCCACGGGCTCTCGAACCAGACACGCTCCAGAAGATCCACCAGGAATACCTGGGGATTTTCAAGTGCTGTGTCTGGGAGCAGAACCTGGAGGTGGCCTGGTATCTCTGATTCCCTCAAGGACGTGGTCTCCAACTGCACCAGCTCCTGTACAACTCAGAGACAAGGGACCCTCAAGACAAGGAAGATGTTCATCCAAAATAACACAAAGAACTGTGGATGCTGAGGATCTGAAACAAAAACAGAAAGTGCTGGAGAAACTCAGCAGGTCTGGCAAAATCTGTGGAGAGAAAGTAGAGTAATTGTTTCTATATTTCTATTTGTCCAGTGACCCTTGTTCAGGACTGTTCTGAAGGTGGGTCAGTGGACTCAAAACATTACCTCTGCTTTCTCTCCGTAGATGCTGCCAGACGTGCTGAGTTTCTCCAGGAAGATGTTCCTCGAGCTCTACTCCACACTGTTACAGAACAGCTTTACCCTATGCCAGCTTTCGAAGGGCTGCAGGCTGTGAACCCGATTTCCCCTTTCCCAGGCTCGAACCCCACCAACCAGAAACAGAGCCCTGTAACTGGGGAGAAGGAACCTCAGCCTGAAAATCCCGAATCCCGACTGAAAGCACAGAAGGTGGTGATTTGGTCCATTGAATCTGTACCTGGTGTTTCAGAGAGCAATCCACTGAGGGTCCCCTCCTTTGCTCTGTCCTTATAGAATCAGACAGCACGGACTCATCTTCTGGCAATCCTTCTCCTTCAAATATTTATTCCATTCCATTTTAAAATTTAATCCTGAATGTGCACCCACTGCACTATCAGCCATTACATTTCACAGGCGAGCTGCAGATTATATTAAACTGTTTCTCCTCGTATCGCCTCTGACCCTTTTTCTAAATCTGTGCTCCCTGGTGAACCACCCTTCAGCTATTGGAAACAGATTCTATTTCTTTGCTCGACCAAAACCCTTCACCGTTTTAAATACTTTGCCTGTCCGATGCCAGGGTGCAGGACATTTCCGACCGGCTTGAAAGAATATTGGAGCAGGATGGGGAGGCTCCAATTGTGTGGTTCATGTTGGGACTAACAACACAGGCAAAGCTAGGGTAAAGGACCTGTTTGGGGATTATCACACACTAGGAAGGAAATTGAAGTACAGGTCCTCAAGGGTCATAATCTCCTGATTACTGCCCGAGCCAAGTGCCAATTGGCATAGGGATAAAAAAGTTAAGGAAGTAAACACGTGGCTAAGGATTTGGTGTGGGAAAGAGGGATTCCATTTCACGGGGCATAGGCATCAGTTTTGGAACCGGGGGGAGCTGTACCATTGGGTCGGTCTCCACCTGAACCAATCTGGAACTAATGTTCTGGCACAAAGGCGAAATAGGGTGGTCAGTAGGACTTTAAACTGAGTCGGGGGGTGGGGGGGGGGGGGGGGTGGCAGGGGGAGTGGGGGGAGGGAAAGCGAAAGCTACAGGGAGTATGGAGTTAAACGGAAAGATAAGCAGCAGGAGAGCATGTGTGCAGGTGGGTTTAATTGAAGCTGACTAGGAATGCAGCAAAAAGAAAGGATGCCTTAGGACATCTTATGATTTCCCATATCTCTAATAATGGTAAGAAAGTTAGCATTAAGACACTTTACCTGAATGCTCATAGTATTCGTAACAAAGTAAATGAATTAACGGCACAAATCATTGTGAATGATTATGATATGATAGGCATCACAGAGAAATGGTTGCAGGGGGTTCAGGACTGGCAGTTAAACAGCCAAGGATTTACAACTTATCGAAGAGACAGGGAGGTGGGCAGAGGGGGCAGGGTTGCCTTGTTAGTTAAGAATGAAATTAAATCTATGGCACTGAATGAAATAGGGTCAGATGAGTCTGCGAGGGTGGAGTTAAGGAACCACAAAGGAAAAAATACATAATTAGATTAGATTAGATTAGATTACTTACAGTGTGGAAACAGGCCCTTTGGCCCAACAAGTCCACACCGCCCCGCCGAAGCGCAACCCACCCATACCCCTACATTTACCCCTTACCTAACACTACGGGCAATTTAGCATGGCCAATTCACCTGACCTGCACATCTTTGGACTGTGGGAGGAAACCAGAGCACCCGGAGGAAACCCACGCAGACATGGGGAGAACGTGCAAACTCCACACAGTCAGTCTCCCGAGGCAGGAATTGAACCCGGGTCTCTGGCGCTGTGAGGCAGCAGTGCTAACCACTGTGCCACCGTGCCGCCCATGAGTTATGTACAGACCTCCTAACAGTGGTCAGGACCAGGGGCACAAGATGTACCAGGAAACAGATCTGGCATGTCAGAAATGAAATGTCAGGGTGACCATGGAGGACTTCAATATCCAGGTGGACTGGGTGAATAATATTGCCGGTGGATCCAAAGAAAGGGAATTCATGGAATGCTTACAGGATGGCTTTTTGGAACAGTGTGTGATGGAGTCCATAAGGAAGCAGGCTATTCTGCACTTCATGCTATGTCATGAGCCAGACATAAAATATCTTAAAATAACGGAACACTTAGGAGGTAGTGATCATAATATGGTAGAGTTCAGCCTGCAGTTTGAAAGAGAGATGGCAAAATTAGATGTAATGGTGTTACCGTTAAATAAAAGTAATTACAGGGGCATGAGAGAGGAACTGACGGAAATCGACTGCAAGCAGACCCTCGTGAGGAAGGCAGTAGAGCAACAATGGCGTGAGTTTCTGGGTGTAATTGAGGACACAGTACAGAGGCTCATCTCAAAGAAAATAAAGGTTTTCCAGGAGGGTCGGAATTAGACAGCCATGACTGACAAAGGAAGTCAGGAAATGCATCAAAGGAAAAAAGAGAGCCCATGAAATGCCAAGAGCACTGGGAAATCAGAAGATTTGGAGACTACAAAAACAGAGGATAACAAAGAAAGAAATAAGGAAGGAGAAGATCAAACATGAAGGTCGGCTAGCCAGTAATATGAGAAATGATAGCAAAAGTTTCTTTCAATACTTCAGAAACAAACGAGAGGCTAAAGTAGACATTGGGCCACTCCAAATTGATACAGGAAGGCTAATGATGGGAGATAAGGAAATAGCTGAAGAACTTAACAAATACTTTGCGTCAGTCTTCACACTGATATCCTAACAATTAGGGAGAGTCAAGGGGCAAAGATGAGTATGGTAGCCATTACAAAAGAGAAAGTGCTAGAAAAGCTAAAAGGTCTAAAAATAGATAAATCTTCTGGCTCCGATGGGCTACATCCTAGAGTTCTGAGGGAGGTGGCTGAGGAAATAACGGAGGTGCTGACTGTGATCTTTCAAAAGCCACTGGAGTCAGGGAAAGTCCCAGATGATTGGAAACACCCTTGTTCAAGAAAGAATCAGGACAAAAGATGGAAACTTATAGGCCGATTAGCCTAACCTTGGTTGTCGGTAACATTCTAGAATCCATGGTCAAGGATGAGATTTCTAAATTCTTGGAAGTCCATCGTTGGATTAGAACAAGTCAGCATGGATTTAGTAAGGGGAGGCCATGCCTGACAAATCTGTTAGAATTCTTTGAAGATGTAACAAATAGGTTAGATCAGGGAAACCCAGTGCATGTTATCTATCTAGACTTCTAAAAGGCCTTTGATAAGGTGCCTCATGGGAGGCTGCAGAGTAAGGTGAGGGCCTATGGTGTTAGAGGTAAGCTACTGGCATAGATTGAGGATTGGCTGTCTGACAGAAGACAGAGTTGGGATAAAAGGTTCTTTTTCAGAATGGTAGCTGGTGACAAGTGGTTTCCTGCAGGGTTCAGTGTTGGGGCCGTTGCTGTGCACTTTGTATATTAATGATCTGGATGTCGGGCCTGGGAGCATTCTGGCAAAGTTCGCCGATGATATGAAGTTAGGTGGACAGGCAGTTAGTACTGAGGAGGTGGGGAGGCTGCAGAAAGTTGAGGTGAGTGATCCAGGAAATGGCTGATGAAATTCAACATGAGCAAATGTGAGGTCTTGCACTTTGGAAAAAAGAATGCAGCTATGGACTATTTTCTAAACAGTGAGAAAATTCACAAAGCCGAAGTAGAAAGTGCTGGTCCAGGATTCTCTAACGATTAACTCGCAGGTTGCATCTGTGATTAAGAATGTAAATGTAATGTTGTCATTTATCTCAAGAGGGTTGGAATACAAAAGTAGTGATGTGCTTCTGAGACTTTATAAAGCTCTACTTAGGCCCATTTAGAGTACTGTGTCCAGTTTTGGGCCCCACACCTCAGGAAGGACACACTGCCACTGGAGCATGTCCAGCGGAGATTCACACGGATGATCCCTGGAATGGTAGGTTTAATATGTGATGCACGACTGAGGATTCTGGGATTGTACTCAGAGTTTAGAAGGTTGTGGAAGATCTAATAGAAACTTACAAGATAATGCATGGCTTAGAAAGGCTGAATGCTAGGAAGTTGTTTCTGTTAGGTGGGGAGACTAGGACCTGTGGGCACAGCCTTAGAATTAGAGGGGGTCAAGTTAGAACAGAAATGAGGAGACATTTCTTCAGCCAGAAGGTGGTGGGCCTGTGGAATTCATTGCCACAGAGCGCAGTGGAGGCCGGGACGTTAAATGCCTGAAAGGCAGAGGTTGATAAATTCTTAATCTCCCAAGAAATTAAGGGAAATGGGGAGAGTGAGGGTAAGTGGCGCTGAAATGCCCATCAGCCATGATTAAATGGCGGAGTGGACTCGATGGGCTGAATGGCCCTACTTTCACTCCTATGTCTTATAGTCTTAAAAATTTGACAGAAACATTTGTTCAGACAATGAAACATTCCTTCAGGGTAACAAGAATCACAATCCAAAAAACTGAGCCAAGTTTTGTTCCCATACCAGAACACAACCCACTCGATGACTAAAGGTTCCAGCATTGCCCTTGGGAAAGGATCAGTTGCACATGGCATTTGATTTGCTGGAACCATCCATTACACAGGACACTGTTGATGGGAAACAGCAGAATCAGGGTTTCCAATGAGAGAACAAGGGCAAACTCTGGGTTTTATAAAAAGCTCAATAAGTGTTGGTGAGGAATTATACCACTGGTGTGAAGTAGATACCAGCCATCATTGTAACACAGACTGGACCAGTTTCCTGCACTGTACAGATGACAGATGATGTCATATGCAGATCAACACTTAGCAACCTGAACAAATGTGTCAGAGACAACATTGTTTAAAGATCCACAAATAATTTTGCCAAATAAAGACCTGAGGACAGAATATCTGACGGTGACAATACCTCAGTGGAGAAGACCACAACATTGTGTAAAACCTCTGAACATTAATTCATCTCAGGAAAAGACAACAACTGATGTTTCTCCTCGGTTACATTAACTACATTAGGAATTGTTCTAGAGTTGAGAGAATTATGGGAGATAACCTCGAGCACATCTGTTATTTCCAGGGCCACATTCTAAACCTCTCTGTGATGAAGGTTATCAGGCCCTGGGATTGATCTGCCTTTTCTCCGATCTGCTTCCCCAATACCATTTCCCTAAGAAGACTTCTTCCTTTCAATTCCTCCTTCCCATTTGTCCTTGTGTCCCCCATCTTTTGGGAAGTTGTATGTTTTCTTTCTTTGTGAAGACGGAACTAAAGTATGTCATTAATTGGTCTGCCACCTCTTTGTTTCCTATTATAAGTTCTCTTGTTCCTGACTGCAGGGGACCTATGTTCATGTTAATTAATCCTTTTTCTCTTAACAAACTCATTGAAGCTTCTACTATGAGCTTGTATGTTTCCTTTAAGATTACTCCCATACTCTGTTTTGCCCCTCTTAATCGGTCTCTATTCCTCCCGTTGCAAGGGCCAAAGGTCTTTCCAATCCTCTGGTCTTTGCTTTTCTGGCCAATTTGGATGTGCCTTCCTCAGGTTTAATACTCTCCCTAATTTCCCTTGTTAACCAGGGCGTTACACGGTTCCCGATTTACTTTTATTCCAGAAATTAATATATTTTGCTGTTTGTCTGTGTAAATGTTTGTCATTGCCTAACCACTATCATCCCTTTAAATAACAATCACCAAATTATCATGGTCAGCTTGTATCTCAGACCATCATAATTTCTTCTATTTAAATTCAGTGCCACAGTCTTAGACACAATGATAGCCCTCTCCATCTTAATGAAGAATTTCATCTTGTGGTCACCCTCCCCGAAGGTCACCATTACCTGTATTACTTGTGTCTCTAATTTCCTTTTTAATGCCTTGCCCAATATTACTACCACAGTTTGGGGGTTGATATTCCAACTCCCACTACCATTCCCTGCCCCCCTGGTGTTTCTAAACCCATGCAGATTCTACTTCACAAGAGCTATTCTCGGGCAGCACGGTGACACAGTGGGGAGCACTGCTGCCTCAAAGTGTCAGGGACCTGGTTTCAATTCTAGCCTTTGGGTGACTGTCTGTGTGGAGTTTGGATGTTCTCCCAGTGTCTATGTGGGTTTCTGCCAGGCACTATCCAAGGATGTGCAGGTTAGGTGGATTGGCCACACTAAAAACATTGCCTTACAGTGCCCAGGGATGGGCAGGCTAGGTGGGTTAGCTGTGGCAAATGTGGGCGGACTGGGATAAGGTGGGATGCTCTTCAGTGAGTTGGTACAGACTTGATGGGCTGAATGGCCTCTATTTGCACTGTCATGGGTCTATTCTAATATCTTTCCTCATAATCACAACAATTTCCCTTTTAATCAGCCGTGTTATTGCACCTTTGCTTTTTGTCTCTCCTTTCTAAAATTTAAAAACCTGTGGTAATTCAGTTCCTATTCCTGGTCACCCTGCAGCCACATCTCTGTAATACCCAAAATATCATATCCACTCTGATGTGTGGCAAATTTATCCGTTTTATTGAGAATAATTGCACATTGAGGCACAAGGCCTTAAGGCTTCCACAGTTCTGTTCATTGTTGCCCTGCTCAATTCTAGCCCTTGGATTCTCTGCCTCACAGCTTTTTTGCCTCCCATTTGGTCTTCTGATTTCACCCTTACCTCGGTGTCATCCTTCTCCCTTTATAAGGGTTTCATCCCCTTGGCATATTAGTTTAAACCTTCCTGACTACACTCACAAATACATTCCCAAGGGCACCAGTTCCAGTCCGGTCCAGGTACAATACATCCAGATTGTAACAGTGACACCTCCCCAAGAAAATGTCCCAATGCTCCAGCAAACTGAAACCCTCTCCTGTCTGATCATTTTAGTCTGATATAACCTGCTATTTCTACTCTGATGTACATGTGGCATTGGCAGTAATCCTGAGATCACTGCCTTTGTGATCCTACTTTTTAAACTTGCTTTCTAAATCCCTGTATTCTGCTGTTAGGACATCATCCCTTGTCTTACCCATGTTGTTCACACCAATGTGTACCTGAACCAATGTAATCCTGAGATCACTACCTTTGATATCCTACTTTTTTTAACTTCATAAAAACCCAACAGTGTGGAAACAGGGTCTTTGGCCAAAGAGGTCCACACCAACCCTCTGTAAATTAAGCCACCCACAACCCTACCGTATCACTTGACATTGACCCCTGACTAAAGCACCAAACTGACACATCCCTGAACACCATGGACAATTTAGCATGACCAATTCACCTAACCTGGACATGGATTATGCGAGGAAACCAGAGCACCCGGAGGAAACCCGAGTGGACACGAGGAGTATGTGCAAACTCCACACAGACAATAACACAAAGTTGGTTTTGAACCCAGGTTCCTGGCGCTGAGACAGCAGTGCGAACCATTGAGCTACTGTGTCCCTTGCTCCCTAAATCCTGATTATTCTAGTTTTGAGGATCACATCCCTTGTCTTACCCGTGTGATTGATGCCAATGTGTACCACGGCCACTGGCTGTTCACCCTCTCATTTCAGAATGTCCTGCAGCCACACAGACATCCTTCACCCGATGTCTCCATCCTGGAGTTTCGTTTACAGCCACGGGACCATCTATCTGTTCCCCTTATTACTGAATCGCCTCTAACCATAACAATCCTGCTCTTTTTCCTCCAGGGTTTCAGCCTCCAAATCCTCAAAAATGTAAATTTGTTCTCACTGCTCCATGCCCCTCCCCACAGGGTCTAGTGTTGACTCTATTCCCCATCCCCCTCCCCTAGAGGGCCCAGTGCTGACTCCACTCCCCATGCCCTTCCCCCACATGGCCCAATGCTGACTCTACTCCCTGTTGCCCCTCCCCCACATGGCCCAGTGCTGACTCCACTCCCCATACCCCTCCCCAAAAGGGGCTGGCACTGACACCCCATGCCATCCTGCTCTAAGGTTGTCACTGGGGTAAAGCGGTCTGAACTGTTTGGTGGAATGCCCAGTATTATAGGAAGAAGCCAATGACCTTCTCCAGTCTGCCAGCATAAGTCCCCCCATCTTCTCTCAAATATCTCATACTCACGCTGTGCTCACTCTGGGTCCCCAGTCAAGTTTCCCTGCCATCGGGCTTGTTGGTGAGTTTGGTGAGATGGCAGTCTGACTGTTAATGAGCTGGTCTGGGTTATGAACCTGGTGTTTAACCATCAATACTGAGCATCAGTTGGTAACTCCCCGCTGCCTAGTGAGAAACTTGCCATGCTGCTTGTGAAAAGATGGTGTGAGTTGCTCCTGATGTTGAGATAGGCCTCACTGCACATGTCACCCAATTCTGTCACACAGCTCACCATAACACTCGCTGCTCAGACCCCGATACGATGCTGCCCATTACATTTGGTCCCCACATCCACATCATTGGTTTCGATTGTGAACAGCAGTGATGCAAACACTGATCCTTGTGGGACCTCACTGGACACAGGCTGCCATCTTCAGAGTGACCCATTTATTCCAAGTCTGTTTTCTGTCTGGTAAACAATTCCCAATCCCCACAGCAGGACCTTTCTCCCAGTCCCTGGTGCTCGAAGTGTGTTTCCCAACCTCCTGCTTGGGGCCTTATGAAAATCCAAGTACATCCCATCCTCCTGTTCTCCATTATCTACGTTACAAGTAATAACTTCAAAAATCTCCAACAGATTTGTCAAATGATTTCCCTTTCACACATCCGTGTGGACCCTGTCCAAACTAATGTTATTTTCGAAGTGTTCAGTTATCACATTCTTTCAAATCGATTCTCGTATTTTCGCTCCTCCTGGTATAACGCTAACAGGTTTGTAGTTTTCTGTTTTCTCTCTTTCTCCCTTCTTCATTGTTGGGGAATATATTTCTGAGTGGTTTCAGCTACTGCTTGGATAACAGTGGTGAGGATTGTGGGAATGATGGTGTCGGGGAAAGGTTATTGGACGAGTCATCCAGAGGTCTCAGTCAATGCAGGATGTGGGTTTAAATCCCAGTGCAGACGTGAAAATTAAATCCAATTAATTAACAAAGACATTTGGAGCCAAAAGCTTGTCCCAGTAATGGTGACCATGGAACCAGATTGTCACTCATGGTCTGCAGGGAAGGAAATCTCCCATCATTCCCCAGTCTGGCTGATATGTGACTCCACATTGGCTCATGTGAAATGGCCCAGTAAGGTGAACCAAACAGCCCCTCCATTGTAATGACTGTGCACAGGAAGGGGAAATGGTGAACCAGGAAGAGCAGTCCATCACACACGATACAGGAAGTTTCCCACAATTTGGACAATGACAGATATGCCCTGACAAAGGACAGAAAGTGCTGGACAAATCCATCCCAACTAATTCCCACCCGATCAGTCTGCTCTCAATCATCTGCGAAAGTGATGGTCATGGTGTTAATGGCAATATCTGCCAGCATTTGCAAAGGAATAGACAAACAGGCTGGGTCAGACAGATTATTAATCAGTCAGGAATCAAGGGTATCAGGGAAAAGGCAGGAAAGTGGAGTTGAGGATTATCAGACCAGCCATGATCACATTGAATAGTGGAACAGACTTGATGGGCTGAATGGCTTCCCTTCGCTCCTCCATCTTATGGTCTTAGTTTAACCACAAAACATGAGTCAAATAAGAGATGAGCCATCACCAACCCAGTGCCAAGGGGCGGCTCCACACGGAAACAGATGAGAACGAGCTGCTCCTTTTTGGCTGGAGAATGGAAGAATGGTGACACCAGAAAAAGTAATGGCAAAACTTTAAGGAGCTGGAGGAAAATACCCCAAGTTTCTGAAACACTGGAAATTGCAAATGGTGGTGCATATCCCAACGCAAATTACTGAGTGCAGTGGGATGTCCAGTGGGCACCCCCGTGTGTACTAAAGTGGAACAGGCCGGATTGTTCAGTTTGTGATGAAAGGTGTGAGATGACGGAGCTTAAAGATGACCAAGGTCAGTCTTTCTGGAACCATGATTTAAATCCAGGATGTGCTTCCTGGGGCAGCAAGTTTGTTGGTACTGGGGTGGGCAGAGGGGTTTTATGACTAGAGAGAGAAAATATGAGGCTCTTAGCTGACTAGCAGCTCGGATGAGGAAGCCTTTTAATTTTAAGTTCAACTTTTGAGGGCAGTTGGGAGGAGAGCTCTTGGGTTCAGAAGAAAATACATTTTCTCCAAGAAAGCAGGAATTGATCAGAGCAGTTAAGAAAATTAAATCTCAGTGAAACCGTGTAGTTTGTAAACATTCTAGAAAAGAAGTGTTTGGCTAGAATTCTGCAGATTATTCAAAGACTGAGAAAGTCTAAGTTCTCAGATGTGTAAGTGGTCAAGGGAAAAGGCCCCACAGCTCACAGGACTTGAACTGAGAAGAAGCAGCGAACTCAAAACTACAGAAACGCTGCAGAAGCAATTTCTCTGGATTTTTCCAAAGTAAATGATGTTGGAAAGTAGTTGGGATTGTGTTTCTTTCTATTGTGTTGTGAAATCATTCAAATGGTTGTATTTCAATAGTGTGGTTTGTTTGATTTAATTTTTATTTCTTTTGCATAATAAACTTTTGTCTTATTGTGACAAGTAAATCTGCAGCTTTGTGAGCTTATTTCAATGAAATACTGCCACATTAAATTTAAACAAAACAAAATGCAATCAATCCTGCCACGGTTCAGTCTGGGATCGGATTCTCCAGCACTAACATCACTGGGAGCACATCAACTACAGGGAAACCGAGGGACAGGACTGGCAGCTTAATGTTCCAGGGTTTAGATACTATAGGGAGGATAGAAAGGGAGGCAAGAGAAGAGGAGGAATGGCATTTTTGATTCGGGAAAACATTACTCCTTCGACAGGATATTGCTGAGGGATCGTCCAGTGAAGCCATATTGGTGGAACTCAAACAAGTTGGGAAATGTTCTTCTTGATGAGATTGTACTATAGGTCCCCCAGTAGTCAGTGGGAAAGGGAGGAGGGAATATGTCGAGAGATCTCAGACATGTGCAAGAATAATTGGGGTGAAATAGGGGATTTTAAATTCCTAAACATATTTCTGGGATGGCTATAGTATTTAGGGCTTGGATGGGGAGGAATTTGTTAAATGCATTCAAGAAAACTTTCTTCAAAATGTGGATGTACCTGTGAGAGAAGGAGCAAGGAGCAAAACGTGACCTTCTCTTGGGAAATATTGCAGGGCAAGTGACGGAAGTGTCCGTGGGTACATTTTGGGAACAATGCTCATACTTGTATTAGTTTCAAAATAGTGCAGAATTACATGCACTTTCTCACACTCCCACCCTCACATGCATCCTCTCACATACTTATACCCCTTTTCAGTCACACACTCACATCCACATACACACACACTCTCACAGACATTAATACCCCCCGTGCACACACACACACAACTTTGTGGGGTAAATTTGTACTTGCAAAATTATATTTTATTTTGCTCAAAAACTGCATGAAATCTGTTAGATGCTGTAAATTCCCAGTTTTAGAAATAGAATCAGTCTGAACATTGGGGCACAGACAGACAGCCTCACACAGGGCACCTCACACCTTCAATGCATTATCTGGACGAGGATGGCACACGTTGTTAAAGTTCACTTGAGAAAGTAACTTCAAAAATGTTCTGGGATTTACATATGAATGAAGTGAAACCAACGTGGCCATTCTAAATGATGAGAGACTTAAACAATCCAGGTCTTTTTCAATATATAATTTCAGTTACATCACACTAAATTTTTGTTATAAATTCTGCGTCTAATGATCTAATACTCCACAACCACCTTAAAAAAAACACCTTTGGAGCAGTGCTCCAAAAGCTAGTGCTTCCAAATACAATTGTTGGACTGCTGTGAGATTTTTTTTTTTATAACTTGGCAGAGGGGTAGACGTTGCAGACATAGATTCTGGATCAGTGGTGCTGGAAGAGCACAGCAATTCAGGCAGCATCCAACAAGCAGCGAAATCGACATTTCGGGCAAAAGCCCTTCATCAGGAATAAAGGCAGAGAGCCTGAAGCGTGGAGGGATAAGCGAGGGGAGGGTGGGGGTGGGGAGAGAGTAGCATAGAGTACAATGGGTGAGTGGGGGAGGAGATGAAGGTGATAGGTCAGGGAGGAGAGGGTAGAGTGGATAGGTGGAAAAGGAGCTAGGCAGGTCTGACAAACCTGTGCCCACACCTCCTCCCAAGGCCCTAAAGGAGCCTTCCACATCCAAAGTTTTACCTGCACATCCACCAATATCATTTATTGTATCCGTTGCTCCCGATGCGGTCTCCTCTACATTGGGGAGTCTGGACGCCTCCTAACAGAGCGCTGTAGGGAACATCTCCAAGACACCCGCACCAATCAACCAAACCGCCCAGTGGCCCAACATTTCAACTCCCCCTCCCACTCTGCCGAGGACATGGAGGTCCTGTGCCTCCTTCGCCGCCGCTCCCTCACCACCAGACGCCTGGAGGAAGAACTCCCACTCTGCCTTGGAACACTTCAACCCCAGGGCATCAATGTGGACTTCAACAGCTTCCTCATTTCTCCTTCCCCCACCTCATCCTAGTTTCAAACTTCCAGCTCCGCACTGTCCCCTTGACTTGTCCGACCTGCCTAGCTCCTTTTCCACCTATCCACTCCACCATCTCCTCCCCCACTCACCCATTGTACTCTATGCTACTCTCTCCCCACCCCCACCTCCCCTCGCTTATCTCTCCACGCTTCAGGCTCTCTGCCTTTATTCCTGATGAAGGGCTTTTGCCCGAAACGGCGATTTCGCTGCTTGTTGGATGCTGCCTGAATTGCTGTGCTCTTCCAGCACCACTGATCCAGAATCTGGTTTCCAGCATCTGCAGTCATTGTTTTTTACCTCGTTGCATACATAGATTTTAGGAAGGCCTTTGACCAGGTTCCACAAGGTAGACTGGTTAGTAAAATTAGATCACATGGGATTCAGGGGGAGTTTGCCAATTGGATACAAAATTGGCTTCATGGTAGGAGACAGAGGGGGGTAATGGAGGGTTAACAAAGAAAGAACAAAGAAACATTTACAGCCTAGGAATAGGCCCTTCAGCCCTCCAAGCCTGAGCTGATCCAAATCTCCTGTCTAAACTTATTACCCAATTCCTAAACATCTGTATCCCTCTGTTCCCCACCTACACATGCATTTATCCAGACACATCTTAAATGAATCTACCGTGCCTGCCTCTACCACCTCTGATGGCAACCCGTTCCAAACGCCCACCACCCTCTGTGAGGTACTTACTGCATGTATCCCCCTTAAACTTTCCACCTCTCACCTTGAAAGCGTGACCTCTCGTTATTGAATCCTTTACCCTGGGAAAAGCTTGTCTCTATCCACCTTGCCGTACCCTTCATGATTTTATAAACCTCAATCAGGTCCCGCCTCAAGCTCCTTTTTTCTAATGAAAACAAACCTAACCTAACTCAACCTCTCTTCGTAGTTAGTACCTTCCATACCAGGCAACATCCTCAAACCTTCTCTGCACCCTCTCCAAAGCGTCCACATCCTTTTGGTAATGTGGCGACCAGAACTGTACACCATATTCTAAATGCAGCCAAACCAATGTCTTGTACAATTTTAACATGACTTGCCAGCTCTTATACTCAATACCCCATCCAATGAAGGCAAGCATACTATATGCCTTCTTGACCACTCTATCCACCTGTGCAGCAACCTTTAGGGTACAATGGACCTGCACTCCCAGATCTCTCTGCCCATCAACTTTTCCCAAGGCTCTTCCGTTCACTGTATAATTCACTCTAGAATTAGACTTGCCGAATGCAACACCTCTCAGTTGTCTGGATTGAACTCCATCTGCCACTTCTCCGCCCAAATCTCCAGCCTATCTCTATCCTCCTGTATTCTCTGACAGTCCCTTATGCTTTCTGTTACTCCACCAATCTTTGTCTCATCTGCAAACTTGCTGATCATACCAACAGTGTCTTCTTCCAAATCATTTATGTATATCACAAACAACAGTGGCCCCAGCACTGACCCCTGTGGAACACCACTGGTCACCTTGCTCCATTTTGATAAATTCCCTTCAACTACTACTGTCTCCTGTTTCTCAACCAGTTCCTTATGCACCGAGCTAGAACACCCTGCACACTGACTTCACTTTCTCCATTAGTTTACCATGGGGAACCTTATCAAAAGCCTTACGAAAGTCCATGTATATGACATCAACAGCTCTTCCTTCATCTATCAACTTGGTCACTTCCTTGAAGAACTCTAAGTTGGCAAGGCACGATTTCCCCCGCACAATACCATGTTGCCGATCACTGATAAGCCCATTCTTTTCTAAACATAAATAGATCCTATCTCTCAGTACCTTCTCCAGCAACTTTCCCACCACTGATGTAGGCTCACTGGTCTGCAGTTACCCGGAATATCCCTACTAACCTTCTTGTACAGGGGGACAACATGAGCAACCTTCCAGTCCTCCGACACCTCACCTGTATTTAAGGATGCCATGAAGATATCTGTCAGCGTCCCAGCTATTTCCTCTCTCGCCTCCCTCAGCAACCTGGGATAGATCCCATCCAGTCCTGGGGATTTGTCCACCTTAATAACCTCTAGCCTACCCAATACATCTTCCCTACTTATGTCAACATGATCCATACTTGGATCTCTAATCTCAAGATTCATCATGAACCTCTCCTCCGTGGACACTGATGCAAAGTAGTCATTCAGAATCTCACCCATTCTCTCAGGTTCGACACACAGCCTTCCTTCATTATCCTTTAGTAGACCAATCCTTTCTCTAGTTACCTGTTTGCTTCTTATATAAGAATAAAATGCTTTGGGATTCTCCTTAAATCTGCTCATAAAGCTATTTCATGACCCCTTTTAGCCCGCTTGATTCATTGTTTAAGACTTGTCCTACTCATCTTCTATTCTTCCAGGGCCTGTTGTGTTCTTAGCTGCCTGGACCTTATATACGCTGCCCTTTTCCTCTTGGCTAGTCGTACAATTTCTCCTGTCATCCTCCTATCTTGCCCTTATGCTTTGCCTTCAACGGGACATGCCGATCCTGCACTATCTTTAACCTATCTTTGAAATCCTCCCACATCTCAAATGTGGACTTCCTTTCAAATAGCTGTGTCCAATCCACATTTCCGAGCTCCTGCCTAATTTTAATATAATTGCCTTGGCCCAGTTTAGTACTGTTGCCTCCGGACCACACGCATCTTTATCTACGAGTATTCTAAAACTTACAGAATTGCGGTCACTGTTCCCAAAGAAATCCCCCACCGTAACTTCTACCACCTGTCCTGGCTCGTTCCCCAGTACCAGGTCCAATATGGCCTCTTCCCTAGTCAGACTATTGACGTACTGCTCTAGAAAACTCGCCTGGACACTTCTTACAAATTCTACCCCATCCAGGCCTCTGACGTTGCGTGCATCCCACTCAATGTTGGGAAAATTAAAATCTCCCATCACCACGACCCTGTTGCCTTTACACCTTTCCATAATCTGTTTACCTATTTGTTCTTCTACCTCACGCTAACGGTTGGGAGGCCTGTAATACAGCCCCAATATAACTGCACCCTTATTTCTCAGCTCCACCCATAATGCCTCACTGCCCAAAACCTCCATAGTGTACTCCTTTAGCACAGCCGTGATATTGTCCCTGACCAGCAATGGAAATCCAACACCCCTCCACCACCCCCCTTTGACTTCCCTCCCTGTCCTGTCTGAAGTGTCTATATCCTGGAACATTTAATTGCCAATCATCATGCCCTTCCTTCAACCAAGTCTCTATGATTGCAATAATGTCATACTCTCAGGCACCAATCCAAGCCCTAAGTTCATCTGCCTTACACACTATACTCCTTGCATTAAAGTAGATGCATTTCAGGCCATCAGTTTTTTTTTGCACTCATCTGCTCTCTGCCTATTCTTCCCTTTGTTAATGTTATTTTCATAATTCTTACAACCTCCAGCCTCCACCTCGCTGTCTACTAGTTTTCTCTTCTGGTTCCCAGACCCCTGCCACATTAGTTTAAAACCTCCCCAACAGCAGTAGCAAAAACTCCCCCAAGGACATTGGTTTTGGTCTGGTTTAGATGTAGACCATCCATTTTGAAATAGTCCCACCTTCCCCAGAACCGGTCCCAATGTCCAACAAATCTGAACCCCTCCCTCCTACACCATCTCTCAAGCCACGTGTTCATCCTACCTATTCTTTCATTTCTATGCTGGCAAGCACGTGGCACTGGTAGTAATCCCGAGATCACTACCTTTGAGGTCCTCCTCTTTAACTTCTCTCCTAGCTTCCTGAATTCTTCTTACAGATCCTCATCTCATTTTCTACTCATGTCGTTGGTGCCTATATACACCAAGACAACTGGCTGTCCACCCTCCCCTTTCAGAATGCTCTGCAGCCGATCGGGGACATTCCTGACCCGAGCACCTGGGAGGCAACATACCATTCAGGAGTCCCGTTTTCAGTTCTTTGTCAGACTGGAGGCCTGTACCCAGCAGTGTTCCACAGAGATCAGCACTGGGCCAACTGTTATTTGTCATTGATGTAAATGATTTAGATGAGAATATAGGAGGACGGGCCAGTTAACTCACAGATGACACCAAAATTGGTGGGGTTGGAGACAGTGATGATTGTAATCCAAGATTACAAATGGATCTTGATCAATTAGGCCAATGGGCTGAGGTGTGGCAGATGGAGTTTAATTTGAATAAATGTCAGGTATTGCATTTTGGTAAAACAAACAGGGGCAGGACCTACACAGTTAATGGTCGGGCCTGAGGGAATGTTGTAGAACAGAAAATCCTCGGGGTTCAGGTACATAGTTCATTGAAAGTTGAGTCACAGGTAGACAGGGTGGGAAAGGAGGTGGTTGGCACCTTTATTGCTGAGACCATTGAGTAAAACAGTTGGGATGTCATGGTGAGATTGTACAGGACATTGGTGAGGCCAATTTTGGAGTACAGTTACACAATCCTTTTTCTGGGGCCAGATGGTTTTCTGAATTAGGAATTTGTTGGATTCGGAATAAATGACATTTTCACAGTGAAATGAGAAAAGTATTACCTAACAGCAGATACACGTGTGAATAGTACAAGCACTGAGACACAATTGATGCCTGTCAGCGCTGGGCCACACCACGTCACATCTGAGTGACGCGAATCGAGTGGGTATGGAGTTGGGTCACCTGTTCACATGCCAAAATGGCGCTCCACACTCCACAAAAACAATTTTGGATTTTAGAGATTTTTTGATTTTGGAACTTTGGATAAGGGATTGTGTACCTGCACTGTGTACAGTTCCGGTTGTCATGGTACAGGAAGGATATGGTTGAATTGGAGAGGATGTAGAAAAGGTTCACAAAGATGGTGTAAGGAATGGAGGGTTTGAGTTATAAGGAGTGGCTGGAAAAGCTACAAGACTTTTTCACTGCAGCATAGGAGGTTAAAGAGTGCGCTTCAAACACAGAACACAGAACAGTACAGCACAGTACAGGACAGGCCCTTCAGCCCACGATGTTGTGCTGTGCATTTACCTTAACCTTAATCGACAATCAACCTAACCTACACACCCCTCAGGTTACTGCCATCCATGAGCTTGTCCAACAGTCGCTTAAATATCTCTAATGTCTCTGACTCTACTACCGTCACTGGCAGTGCATTCCACGTACCCCTCACTGAGTAAAGAACCTGCCTCTGACATCACCCCAATATCTTCCTCCAATCACCTTACAATTATGATCCCTTGTGACAGCCATTACTGCCCTGGGGAAAAGTCTCTGGCTAACTACTCTATCTAGGTCTCCCATTCCCTTGTACACCTCTATCAAGTCACCTCTCTCTCTTCCTCTCTCCAGTGTGAAAAGCCCAAGCTCACTCATCCTCTCTTCAGAAGACAAGCCCTCCAATCCAGGCAGCATCCTGGTAAATCTCCTCTGCACCCTCTCAAGCATCCACATCCTTCCTCGAATGAGGTGACCAGAATTGAACACAATATTCCAAGTGTGGTCGAACCAGGGTCCTATAGAGCTGCAGCAAAACCTCCTGGCTCTTAAACTCAATCCCCCTGTTAATGAAAACCAAAACACCATCCACTTTCTTAACAACCCGATCAAGTTGGCAGCAACTTTGAGGGATCTATGTCCGTGGGCCCCAACATCCTGCTGTTCCTCCACTCTGCGCACAATCCTGGCTTTAAGCCAAAAGCCAATATCACCTGCACTGTCTGTGTCCTCATTGCATCCGGTGATCTCCCCTCCACTGCCTCCAAACTCATAGTCCCCCAGCCCCAAACTGCCCGGTTCGACCTGCTCTCCAAGGCCCACAAGCCCAACTACCCCGACCGACCCACCGTCACGGCATGCTCCTGCCCCAATGACCTCATCTCGTCTTACCTCGACTCCATCCTCTGCCCCTCAGTTCAGGCACTTCCCACCTCCATCTGCGACACCAACCACGCTCTCCATCTCTTCAGCAACTTCCAGTTCCCTGGCCCCCAGTGCTATCTCTTCACTATCGATGTGCAGTCCTTATACATGTTAATATCTCACAAGGATGGCCTCCAGGCCCTTTGCTTCTTCCTCTCCAACAGACCCATCCCATCCCCCTTCACCTATATCCTCCACCTTGCCAAACTGGTCCTCACCCTCAATAACTTTTCCTTTAACTCCTCCCATTTCCTCCAAATCAAGGGGGTGGCCATTGGTACCCACATGGGCCCCAGCTATGCCTGCCTCTTTGTTGGCTATATCGAACAGTCTCTCTTCAGCACCTACACAGGCAATGTACCCCAACTCTTCTGCCGTTATATCAATGACTGCATCGGTGCAGCTTCCTGCACCCAGACTGAACTGGAGCAGTTCATCGACTTCACCAATTCCTCCACCTCTGCCGCATCTACTCGGATGAGGAAACATTCCACTCGTGAGTATCCCAGATGTCCACCTATTTCGAGCAACATGCTTTTCCTCCCTCTGTCATCCAGACAGCTCTCCACCACACCACCTTCATTCTCCGTTCAACTGCTCTAAACTCCCACCCCTCCCAACACAATAAAGTCAGAATCCCCCTTGTCCTCACCTACCACCCCAATAGTTTCTGCATCTAACACATCATCCTTAAACACTTCCACCAAATCCAATTAGACCCCACCACCAAGAACACATTGCCGTCCCTACCCCTCTCTGCCTTCTGCAAGGACCGATGAACTCCATCTGCACTTCTCAGCCCAGCTCTGCATCCTATCAATGTCTCGTTGTAGCCTGCAACAGCCCTCAACACTATCCACAACACCACCAACCCTTATGTCACTGGCAAACTTACTAACTTATCCTTCCACTTCTTCATCCAAGTCATTTGTAAAAACTACAAAGAGCAGAGGCCCAAAATAATCCTTGTGGGACACCACTGGTCACTGAGCTCCAGGAGGAATACTTTCCATCCATGACCACTCACTGTCTTCTTTCAGCCAGCCAATTCTGTATCCAGACAGCCAAAATTCCCGATATCCCATACCTCCTAACATTCTGAATGAGCCTACCCTGGGGAACCTTATCAAATGCCTTACTGAAATCCATTTACAGCACATCCCCTGCTCAACCTTCATCAACTTGTCTCATCACATCCTCAGGGATCTCAATAAGGCCAGTGAGGCATGACCTGCCCCTCACAATGCCATGCTGACTATCTTTAATCAAACTATGCTTTTCCAGATTGTCATAAATCCTATCTCTCAATGTTTTCCAGTACCTTGCTTACCACAGACGTAAGACTGACTGGGCTGTAATTCCCAGGGATTTCCCGATTCTCCTTCTTGAACACAGGAACAATATTTGCCTCCCTCCAATCAATCAGTCAGCATGACTGCCATGGAGAGTGAGGGTGCAAAGATCACCACCAGAGGTGTAGTAATCTCATTCCTCACTTCCTGTAGTAACCTCGGATATATCTGGTCTGGCCCTGGGGACCTATCTAACTTGATGCTTCCCAGAATTTCCAGCACATCCATTTCCTTAATGTCAATCTGTTCAAGCTTATTAACCTGGTCCACAATGTTGTCATTATCAACGAGGTCCCTCTCTCGAACACTGAAGCAAAAACTCATTTAAGGCCTCACCTACCTCTTCAGACTCAAGGCACAAGTTCCCTCCACTATCCCTGATCAGCCCTACCCTCTCACTGATCATTCTCTTATTCCTCACGTAGACTGCCTCTGGGTTGTCCCTAATCCTTTCCCCCAAGGCTTTTTCATGCCCCTTCCTAGCTCTCCTCAGACCATTTTTGAGTTCTTTCCTAGCTATACTGTAATCCTCCAAAGCTGTGCCAGATCCTTGCTTCCAAAACCTTCAGTAAGCTTCCTTCTTCCTCTTGATAAGAAGCTCCTCTTCTCTTGCTATCCAAGGCTCCTTCACCTGACCATTCCTTTGCCTGTCTCAGTGGGACAAAGTTATCCAACACTCTCAACCAGTGTTCCTTAAGCAGCCTTCACATTTCTGTTGTACAGTTCCTGCAGAACAATGTTCCCAATTTATATTCCACAGCTCCTGTCTAATAGCGATATAATTTCCCCACCCCCAATTAATTATGGAGGTTTATAAAATCATGAGGGGCATGGATAAGTTAAGTAACAAACACTTTTCCCAAAGAGTTAGGGAGTTCAAAACTAGAGCGCATAATTTTAAACTGAGTGGAGAAAGATTTAAAAGGAAGCTGAGGGGAAATGTTCTCACACAGAGGCTGGTTCATATGTCGCATGAACTGTTAGAGGAAGTGGCAGATGCAGGTACAGTTATAAAACTTTTAAAAGACATTTGGACAGGTACATGAATAGGAGGATCCCCCTGTTTTCACATTAAAGTTCCTCATTCAGCTCATACTGGTATAATTGGTCTGTTCTGTTTTACAAAGAACATTACAGTACAGTACAGTACAGGCCCTTCAGCCCTTGATGTTGCGCCGACCTGTCATACCAATCTGAAGCCCATCTAACCTATACTATTCCATGTACGTCCATATGCCTGTCCAATGACGACTTAAATGTACATAAAGATGGAGAATCTACTAATGTTGTAGGCAAAGCATTCCATACCCTTACTACGGAGTAAAGAAACTCTCTGACGTCAGTCCTATATCTATCACCCCTCAATTTAAAGCAATGCCCCCTTGTGCTCACCGTCACCATTCTTGGAAAAAGGCTCTCCCTGTCCACCCTATCTAACCCTCTGGTTATCTTATATGTCTCTATGAAGTCACCTCTCAACCTTCTCTCTAACGAAAACAGCCTCAAGTCCCTCAGCCTTTCCTCGTAAGACCTTCCCTCCATACCAGGCAACATCCTAATAAATCTCCTCTGCACCCTTTCCAAAGCTTCCACATCCTCCTTATAATGTGGTGACCAGAACTGTACACAATACTCCAAGTGTGGCCACACTAGAGTTTTGTACAGCTGTAGCATAACCTCTTGGTTCCGGAACTCGATCCCTCTATGAATAAAATAGAAAACACTATGCCTTCTGAACAACCCAGTCAACCTGGGTGGCAACTTTCAAGGATCTGTGTACATGGACACCGAGATCTCTCTGCTCATCTACACTACCAAGAATCTTACCATTAGTCCAGTACTTTGCATTCCGGTTACTCCGACCAAAGTGAATCACCTCACACTTGTCTGCATTAAAATCCATTTGCCACCTCTCAGCCCAGCACTGCAGTTTATCTATGTCTCTCTGTAACCTACAACATCCTTCGTCACTATCCACAACTCCGCCAGCCTTACTGACCTCCAGGAGATTTTGGAGACAGCTAAATAGATAGTAGCTCTTCGGTGTGACTGAACCTACAAGTATCCTTTGATTTATCTGTACAATTCTGCCTTTCTGTGTTGTTTTAGCCCTGTCAGTAGACAACAGCTGTTTCTGTTTTGATAAGTTTTGTTTTCTAATGCACTCAACTGTCCACCTCAAGGTCTATTCCAGTCTGGAAACCCGCAGTAAAGTGAGGATGAACAAACTGTCCAACATTTCAGTACCAATAACAAAACTCAAAAATGAAATAAAACTGTGTTCCTCCATTCTTAACACACTTTAGAAATGAAAATCAAGCTGAAAGCTATCAATACATCTCCTGCCTGAGAACACAGGTTCCCAAATGATAATAACATTTCCTGAACCTTCATCACACTGGGAACCAACTGAGTTTTATGATGTATCAAGATTGCCTCCATTTTGTGTCCAGCAGATGTTCACTGAACAAAGTGATTTGACCTTGTGTCCTTCACCAAGGTCAGTGCTGTTTGCTGTATTGACAGGAATGTGAAATACTGCAGCTCAGTGCATACAGGCAGTGGTCACAGCAATGGTTCCATGGGCCATCGATCTGGTCAGAAGGAAATAATGTATAATTCTCTGGCCTAGGTGTTCCAGTCTAGGGAAACAGTTTATCCTTCCCATAAAGTTAAGGAGGTTGTGGGCGGTCACCTTCATATTAAAGATGTAATTTTGTAAAAAACGCTAGACAGTGGTGAATCAACATGTCACCCAACTCAAACCAGCCAGTAACCTGCTGGTGTCCAGCAGCTCCCACTGCTGCTGGTGAATTCCTGGCTGGTCATTCTAGGCAGTGGCTTCACCTTCATTGTTGCTGTGGCTGGATGGCAAGTCCTACTGCATCGGAGTTTAGGATGGGAAGCCCACAGGCAGAAAGACCTCAGTCTTTGCTGTTCTCTCTCATGGAGGTCTCAGACAGCAGTATGAGGGAGAGTCTGGACAAACACCTCAGTGAGGCCAGAGGGGTTTGGAGACGTGTCTTGTCTGCTTGGACCAGGAGAAGGCCTTTGGAAGAATATCCAACACCTACTTAATCAACTTGCTCTTCAAATGGGGTTAATGCAGGGACTCCACAATTGGATCCATCTGCTCTACACAAACATCAGTGGGACAGTTTAAATAATGGGTGGGAATCGGAAAGCTTTCCGATCAGAGATGGAGCTAGGCAGGGCTGTCCTCTCTCCCGTCCTGTTTGTGTGCTGTATTGAACCATTTACTGAGTACAATAGGAAGGAGGCAGGTGTAGGAAAAGGGAAAATGCCAGGTACTGCAGGCACTGAGTTCAAATCATCCCTGCACATGGAAAACATCACTGCTTTCTGCACAGATCCACGTCAGTGATCAGATTGATGAGAATCTGTGACCAGTTCAAACTGGCTTCAGGACACAAGATCAACTGCAGCAAGAATGGGCTCCTGTTCCTTTTCAGAACTGGGCCAATCAATCCTTTGCCCTTTGCCCTGTCCCAGCAGACTACCTGAAGGTGCTGGGAATGTGATTCAGAGGAGCCGAGGTGTGTGCTAGAACCTGGAAGGTGTGGGTCACTGTGAGGTGACTGAAACTGGGATGGGGAAGTGACATTCCCTCTCCATTGGAGTTAAGGAGCTGGTCACCAGCTGGGAGATGCTTCTTCATTTCTCAATGTGCTGTCACTTTGGCCCATACTCCACTCCTGGACAGTGGAGGTCACTCAAAACATCTTCCACTTTGTCTGGAGTTCAACAACGGGCCATGTCTGTGGGGACACAGCCGTAGGGAATGTACCCAACACCCGCCTCAGCCCAATATAAAACACAGATCTGTGGATACTGGGAATCTGAAAGAAAACAGGCAAGTGCTGGACAAACTCAGTAGATCTGGCAACATGTACAGAGAGAAAAACAGAGTTAATGTTTCCAGTCCAGTGATCCTTCTTCAGAATTGCTGAGTTTCTCCAGCACTTTGTGTTGTGTTTCTGATTTCCAGTACCCACCGTTCTTTGTTCCATATTACTGTGGTTTATCAGGTCAGGTTTCACTCTGAGATCTGATGTGTCCAGTATCACCATCAGCTGGGATTGGGACACAATTAAAGTTACCTGGGCCTTGGGCGTTCTGTATATCCAGAAGGTTCCCATTTGGTCTCACTGGAGTTGATCTTGTTCTGATCCCAGCTGGAGGAGAGAGGGTACTCCCTGTCAGATCCACCCTGTCCACCCAGAGTCTCACTGCCTCTGCATGTTGCTCTCACCATGGTTCAGGTGAGGAACAGACCATCATCAGCTCCTTGTGGGATGTGCCTCAGTGGGAACAGATAAACTCATCGTCCGGGAATGACTTTATCAGCTAACAGCCTGAGGTGGAGCCAAATGTGGACAGGACTGACACCCCCTTCAAGGCCCCTCATTTCCTTACCCTGTCTGACTGTTCCCAGTCTATCGCCACTCCCTATCCCACCTCTGCCCTCCCCTGAATTCCTTGTGTATCCCTCCACCCCCTTGACCCCATTCCCCCAGCTCCCCTCACTGCCACAACCTGGCCATTCCCAATGCTCCATGCCAGCTGCCAGCTTTCTGTCCCTCTCCCTTGTGCCGTAACCAAGAGAAAGTGCTGCCCTCAGACCAAACTGCAGAAACCTGCCTCTGTACATCACCGGGAAACTAACGTGAACCGGGCTCACCAGATTCTCACACACTGCTGACTGGGGCTTCAAGGAGGGACTGGGTTTTTATGTTCATGAATATTCATGGGATCCAAATGTAAACCAAGTAGGAAGCCCCACAGTCTGGTGTAATACCTGACAAACTGTAAACACACGGCTTTATCTCGACACCACAACCTGTCATTGGGAAATACAACAATTCACACCCGGCCTAATTCAGCCACACTCCCAGCACATCTCCTCAGTTCATCAGAAAAGCCAGATTGGATGGATAACATTAACTCTGTTTCTCTCTCCACAGATGCTGCCAGACCTGCTGAGTTTCTCCAGCACATTCTGATTTCATTCCATTTCCTGCTCTTGCATGTTTCATGAGATCTCCCCGACATTTCTGCTCTTGCTGTAAACCAGGCAGTCAGTCTGGCCGACTGTCACTCGGGAGGCTGGACAGAATGATGGAAATGTCTCCCTCCAGGGAAGATCTTGAGGAGCTCCACCTCCCCAGCCTTGTCAGGTTGGCCTGGGCAGCCTACAGCCCAAAGGACTTAACACTGAGTTCCCCAATTTCCAATAACCTTCCCACCCATCCCCCCATCTCCCTTACCAGCCCCACCCCCTCCCTTCCATTCCATCCACTGACCCTTCCTTCCAGCTCCGAACTGGACCTATCCCTCCCATTGACCAACCAGGTCGTACCCACTACCCGTGTTCACCAATCACTGCCTCACCATTCTGCTGCTCTCCCCACCCCTCCCCTTCCCTCTCTTTATCTGATGAAGGGTTAGAACTGATGCATTGACTTCTCCACCTCCTGATGCTGCCGGGCTTGCTGTGTTCTTCCAGCCTCCTGTTTGTCTACTTGGTCAGGTCCTTCACCCCCTGCTGGGCTCCCTGCACCCTCCCCTTTTCCCCATTAATATCGAGGCCCCTGTCCCAGCCATTTACACTGAATAACATCCTGATTATGGACATACTGCTATCCACAGGTCTGGATCAATAATATCATAGAATCCCTACAGTGTGGAAACAAGCCATTTACTAACCAGTCCATTCCGACCCTCCGAAGAGTATCCCACCCAGACCCATTCCACTAGAGTATTACTCTACATTTTCTGTTTGAGAAAAATAAGGCACTGGGGACCGGGGAAGCGAAAATCATGGAGCAGGTGGAGGGCATGGGTTGTGTCCCGAATGTAGGTGTGGAGTTCTTGGACTAAGGGGGACAGGACGGTGTCAAGGTATGCGGAGATGAGTTCGGTGGGGCAGGAGTAGGTGGAGACAATGAGTCGGCCGGGGCAGTCAGGTTTGTGGATTTTGGGCAGGAGGTAGAAGCGGGAGGTGCGGGGTTGTGGGACTATGAGGTTGGAGGCGGTGGATGGGAGATCCCCCGAGGTGATGAGGTTATGGATGGTCTGGGAGATGATGGTTTGGTGGTGGGGGGTGGGGTCATGGTCAAGGGGGCAGTAGGAGGAGGTATCTGCGAGCTGGCGTTTGGCCTCAGCGGTGCAGAGGTCAGTGCACCAAACTATTACTGCGCCTCCCTTGTCTGCTGGTTTGATAGTGAGGTTGGGGTTGGAACGGAGGGAGTGGAGGGCTGCACGTTCCGAGGGTGAGAGGTTGGAGTGGGTGAGAGGGGTGGAGGAGTTCAGTTGGCGGTTAATATCGCGGCAGCAGTTGGCTATGAAGGGGTCGAGGGCAGGTAGGAGGCCAGCACGGGGTGTCCAGGTGGATGGGGTGTGTTGGAGGCGGGAGAAGGGCTCGTCAGAGGGTGGGCGAGAGTCTTGGTTAAAGAAGTAGGCACGGAGGCGAAAGCGGCGGAAGAATTGTTCGATGTCACGCCGCGTGTTGAACTCATTAATCCGAGAGCGTAGGGGAATGAAGGTGAGGCCTTCATTCCTGAAGAAGGGCTTATGCCCGAAACGTCGATTCTCCTGTTCCCTGGATGCTGCCTGACCTGCTGCGCTTTTCCAGCAACACAATTTCTACTCTACATTTTCCCCGACTACTGCACCTAACCTAGATACATGTGAACACTGTGGGGAACTTAGCTTGGCCAATTCACCTAACCTGCACATCTTTGAGCTGTGGGAGGAAACCGGAGCACCCGGAGGAAACCCACGCAGACACGGGGAGAATGTGCAAGCCCCACACAGACAGTCGCCTGAAGTTGGAATCGAACCCGGGTCCCTGGTGCTGAGAGGCAGCTAATCACAGAGTCACCGTGTCACCTTAATCTCCTGTAGTTCGATGTTTGGTCAATAAACAGATTTATTCTCGCGGTATATAGGAGGAGATGGGGTGGGAAAATGCAGATATACTCAGATGATGACATGATGATTGTAAATATAAGATCTTGTTCACCTAAAGCCAGGAATTAAAGCCTGCCTTTAGCTGAAGTGAGTACCCTTCCACTGACACCCTCCTTCGACTGACTGAACTGGTTCTCACCCTGAACAACTTCTCCTTCCAATCCTCCCACTTCCTCCAAACGAAAGGAGTAGCCATGGGCACCCGCATGGGCCCGAGCTATGCCTGCCTCTTCGTAGGATATGTGGAACAATCCATCTTCCGTAACTACACTGGCCCCACCCCCCACCTTTTCCTCCGCTACATCGATGACTGTATCGGCGCCGCCTCGTGCTCCCACGAGGAAGTTGAACAGTTCATCCACTTCACCAATACCTTCCACCCCGACCTCAAATTCACCTGGACAGTCTCAGATTCCTCCCTCCCCTTCCTCGACCTTTCTATTTCCATCTCAGGCGACCGAATCAACACGGACATCTACTACAAACCGACCAACTCCCGCAGCTACCTGGACTACACCTCCTCCCATCCTGCCCCCTGTAAAAACGCCATCCCATTCTCCCAATTCCTTTGACTCTGCCGCATCTGCCCCCAGGAGGACCAGTTCCAAAAACGCACAACCCAGATGGCCTCCTTCTTCAAGGACCACAATTTCCCCCCCGACGTGGTCGACGATGCCCTCCACCGCATCTCTTCCACTTCCCGCTCCTCCGCCCTTGAACCCCGCCCCTCCAACCGCCACCAGGACAGAACCCCACTGGTCCTCACCTACCACCCCACCAATCTCCATGTACAGCGCATCATCCGTCGTCATTTCCGCTACCTCCAAACGGACCCCACCACTAAGGATATATTTCCCTCCCCTCCCCTATCAGCATTCCGTAAAGACCACTCCCTCCGTGACTCCCTCGTCAGATCCACACCCCCCACCAACCCAACCTCCACTCCCGGCACCTTCCCCTGCAACCGCAGGAGGTGCAAGACTTGCGCCCACATCTCCCCCCTCACCTCCCTCCAAGGCCCCAAAAGAAACTTCCATATCCGCCACATATTCACCTGCACCTCCACACATATCATCTATTGCATCCTCTGCACCCGATGTGGCCTCCTCTATATTGGGGAGACAGGCCGGCTACTTGTGGAGCGTTTCAGAGAACACTTCTGGGACACCCGGACCAACCAACCCAACCACCCTGTAGCTCAACATTTCAATTCCCCCTCCCACTCCACCAAGGACATGCAGGTCTTTGGACTCCTCCATCGTCAGACCACAACAAAACGACGGTTGGAGGAAGAACGCCTCATCTTCCGGCTAGGAACCCTCCAACCACAAGGGATGAACTCGGATTTCACCAGTTTCCTCATTTCCCCTCCCCCCACCCTGTCTCAGTCAAATCCATCAAATTCAGCACCGCCTTCCTAACCTGAGATCTTCTTCCCGACCTCTCCGTCCCCACCCCAGTCTGACCTATCACCCTCACCTTGACCTCTTTCCACCTATCACATTTCCGACGCCCCTCTCCCAAGTCCCTCCTCCCTACCTTTTATCTTAGCCTGCTGGACAAACTTTCCCCATTCCTGAAGAAGGGCTTATGCCCGAAAAGTCGATTCTCCTGTTCCCTGGATGCTGCCTGACCTGCTGCGCTTTTCCAGCAACACATTTCCAGCTCTGATCTCCAGCATCTGCAGACCTCACTTTCTCCTGAAGTGAGGAGGAGCCATGTCAGTAATACTGGAGACACAGCAGGTTCCAGATAAAGAGAGAATAATCCCCAGATTCATCCACAAAGGGAATAACAAACAGAAACACTGACAGTCTGGAATCCATATCAATACAGATTCAGAGGGAGTGGGTTCCTTCCATTACCTGGACGGAGGGTTCGTTCTTCAACTGAGTGACAACGGCCCTCGGGTTCCCGAATATAGGTGACGCAAATGGCAAAGAAATCTGAACAGCAGTGACCTCCATCCGACCATCAGGGCCCACCTGCACAATGATAATAAGATTGTTTGTAATAGTTTCCAGTGTCTTTTACTGAACAAGCCAGTGACAATGTAACCTTGTTGTTTAATAATTCCATGGTGACAGGTTGAACGAGGCAGAGAGTGGGTTTTAAGGGAGTTGACGATCTGTCACTTCGACCTTCACTCTGAATGAGGGATATGATTTGGAGGAGCTGGTGTTGGACTGTGGTGGACAAAGTTAAAAATCCCACAACACCTAGTTACAGTCCAACAGGTTTATTTGGAAGCACTAACTTTCGGAGCGCTGCTCCTTCATCAGGTGGTTGTGCTGTAGGATCATAAGACAGATCACAAAATGTTGCTCTTAATCTTGTGTCTTACAATCTTATACTCCACAACCACCTGATGAAGGAGCAGCGCCTCTGAACGTTAGAGCTTCCAAATAAACCTGTTGGACTATCCCAGCACTCCACAGTTCATCAATCTTTCAGGAAGTTTGAATGGGAATCAGACAGAAAATGCAGTTTATGGACTTGGAGCATCCCTGAACCCTCTGTTTTTAATGATGGGGCCCATCTTGGTGTTGGCACGAGGAGCGGGTGCTGTTCCCACACAAGGAAAAGGCCCAATGGTGATCAGACCCGGGGGTGAGGGACATGCTGAATGGGTAAGTGGGAGTGGGTAATGAGGTGCCAATCTCAGTGTCCCCTCACTGAAAGACAGGGCCTGGCACCATCTCAAAAGAACTTTTCATCCTGTGAGCAGAGCGATCTTGTTCATCAGGATCACTTGGTTGATTTCCAACTGCCCTCTGAAATGGCCGAGCAAGCCACTCAGTTGTGTCAATCGCAATAAAGTCTGAGTTGGACAGCAGTGGGTCAGGAAGGCAGCTCACCACCACCTTCTCAAAGGGAATTCCCAACGGGCAAGAAATGCTGACCTCGCCAGTGACACTGATGTACCAGGAATAAATTGAAGGAAATAGCTTAGTATGAAAACCTGGTCCATGTTTTCTGTTAACCTGGATCTAAAAAGACAAGTAAATGAGGGAGTTTTGAATATGATGTAAAAATCATTAGCTTTTGTCATAACTCTGGGAATAGCAGGGTTTGATTTCCAGTCCATTCCCCCCGTGAGGTGGAACAGCAAAGAGAGTGAGGGGGCATTGAGCTCCTGTGTCACCACTGGGCACACAGAGATTCACAACAGGCAGGGCAGGGCTGGGAGGAGGGGATCTGAAGCCCTTACCCCCTGACTGTTTGTGTTTTCTCAGACAGGACTCCGTGCTCCAGAAGGACAGTCAGCTGCTGAGACCAGGGAGCTGTATTCCACTCGGAGAAGGAGGATCCTTCAGAGGATGCAGCATCACATCATTCCCCGACACCCCCCCACCAACACAGACCCTCTCCGGGCAGTGGCTATCTGCTCACTATCTGATACAATGTCACAAGCTGGTGAGTACATCACTGCCTCTCCTGAGCAGCTGATGGAGGCTGTGATGACTGAAGCCACTGACAGACAGAGGTCTGGTAGAGGCCAGGCCCATGCTGAGCCCCAGGCTGATGAGGGGCCTCTGCAGTCAGTAACATGGAACCTGCTGCAGTCACAGCGAGAGGTGAGGGAGCTGCCAGGGGTTGACAACCCCATGGGTGGACAATGGAGGAGTCCATTCAGGCCATCGGTGCTATCCTGTCCCAGCCGTGGGTGTGTCATGCTTCCTGTATCGATGGGTGTGTGCCCCTCATGGTGAGCTACATCCAGCAGGTCACTTGATGGATACACACCCACAGGGTGACCAGGTGAGAGAGGAACAACATAGCTGGAGAGTCTCTCCCAGGGGCTCCTCCATCTCCCCATCACACAATGGGGCAGGTGTCCCTTGCAACGGAGGAGAAGAGACTCCTTCTGTCTCGGGGCCTTCTCTCAGTGTGCTCCGAGTACACACAGAGCATCCTCAGCCCCTCTGCCAGTGACCCCAGCACCTCCAGTAGCCATGGGGACACAGTGAGCTCCTGTAGCTGTGAGGCAAGGCGAAGTGCATGAGCAGGAACTCAGCAACGAAATGGGAGACTTCCCTGAAACTAGCAGGTTATAGTGCAACAGGTTTATTTGAAAGTATAAGCTTTCGGAGCGCTGATCCTTCGTCAGGGGTAGTACTCTGAAAGCTTGTACTTCCAAATAAACCTGTTGGACTATACCCCAGTGTTGTGTGATTTTTAATTTGTGCACTCCAGTCCAACATGAGCATGATATTCTTAAAGGGGCGGCACGGTGGCTCAGTGGTTCGCACTGCTGCCTCACAGCACCAGGGTCCCAGGTTCAATTCCAACCTCGGGCAACTGTCTGTGTGGAGTTTGCACATTCTCCTTGTGTCTGGGTGGGTTTCCACCGAGTGTTCCGGTTCCCTCCCACAGTCACAAAGATGTGCAGGTCAGGTGAATTGACCATGCTAAATTGCCCATAATGTTAGGTCCATAGGTCAGAGGGAAATTGGTCTGGGCGGGTTACTGTTCGGAAGGTCGGTGTGGACTGTTGGCCCGGTGAGCTTGTTTCCACACTGGAGGGAATCTAATCTAAAAAACCTCCACATCATCCCTGAAAATGGGCAGAAGTATCTGAAATGAGGGGGTCCAAATGACCTTTGCAGCAAATCTCCAATCATTGTGCTTTCTGTATAACCCAGTGTTGTGTAAGGGTAATAGGACCCTGGAGCAAGCTTGCTGAGATGTCATAGAGCTGCACATCATTGGGTATAAATACACTGGGAAAAACACTGGAAGGTGTGACTCTCTGGAAGACATGGGCATCAACACTGGAAGGAAACAGATTAATCATTTCCTGTTGTAACTATAAGTCAGATGTTGGTGTAAGGTCACCATGTATCTGAATATTTTGTATACAGCCTCATGACCAGTGTTAATGTGAAGAATAGGCTACGATAGGCTTTCACTTGTCTTCTCCACAACCAGTCTGTCTCAAACCCAAACCTCACTGTGTGGCAGAAAAACTCAGGAGTAAAGAGGAAGCAGTTTGCCACCTTGTCAGCAACAGCCTTCAGTTCACTCTGACAACAGAAGAATGGGCTGCTTTATCTTACTGCAAGTGATGCAGGAACGAATGGGGAAAGATACATTGTGCTTTAGGTGATTCTCTAAGACTGACAGATCGATTTCATTCCCAAAATTTAATCAATAAAATTATCAAATCTTTGAAGGCCAGTGAAGTTACATACAGAGTAACAATTGTATTGCAGAGGGAGCTGTGCCTGGGCAGATAGATTACAGCTGCCATTTTGAGATTTGGAAGTATATTGCCCGTGTTGAGAGCACAAATTCCATGTTGGAATAGGAAGGTCAGGGAAACTGAGACATCAGGTGAAGGAGAGAGCTCCATTTTTTAATGGATTTAGGGAGGAGGCACCTTGTAGCTGTGGGCAGACTGAAGGCCCTCATGTAAGAGCTTCCAAATAGAGTCAGGACAGATTGCAAGGGAGATGGCACCTCAATGCCTGGCCCTGCCACTAAATAGTGTATGGTCTCACGTGTGTGGGAAAGGTGAGTGCATGCTCCCTCCATTGGGACATCCCACCAAGTGTACAACATATTCTTAACCACTCAATACTCCAAACCCTTCTCACTAACCACACACACACACACACGCACACAGACCAACACCAACTCTTGCTGCTCCTACTCCCATCCAGCTATTCAGCTGTGGGTCATCACCCCGACACACTACAACAGACTCAATCACATTTTACAGGAGAAGGTTCTCCATAATAGCTACATGGCCGACAGAATCAGTGGGGACAGGACCATTTCATTCACAGAGGGACCTCTGTGAATATGCTGAGAATCATGGGGACAGCTGGAACAGAGCCCATGGCTTCATGGGGGACATTAAGGATGACGGTGAGTAACTGCCCCTGCTACTCTCAATCCCCTCCTCACTCTCACCCTGAGATGGGGAATCAAATGAAAGCTGCAGACTGTGGGACCATGGATCTGGTGCTTTCCTCTGCCTCTCCCTCCAACATCCCAACCCGCCCGTTCTGATTGGCTGCTTTCAGATTCCCAGGAAGTACCGGCTGGGGACCTCCTCACAGCCATGAGGAGGCGGAAGTTCAAACCCAGGTCACTGGTGAGGGGGCATTGTAACGTGATCTCACAGGTGAGCTGCCAGGGGAAATGGGTACCTAGTGTGCCAACTCCATGGAGGGCACATTCTGCTGCTAGGAATACAGATGGGGACATTAATGGGAGGCCTACAGAAGGAGGTTGATGGGAGTGCACACTGAGATGCTTGGTACATTAGCAGGCCATGTCAGACAGTCTATCAAAGGGCATGGAGAAGCTCAGTCCCAATGTGACAGAGGGCACTGCACAGAGCTTGGATCCCATCATTTCCCCTGTGGCAGTGGGAGCCAGCTCCTTGACTGCAGCAGCTGACAGGGCAGTGATCCAGTATCTGTGCTAACTGTCTCAGCCTCTGCTGAAGCACAGACAGAAGCCAAGAAACCCCTCAGTACTGCAGTATGAGTTCAGACTGAGGTCGTGCTTGGTCCCATGCAGGCTCAGACCCGCTGTGAACATGACTGTGGATCCCAGTGGGCAAAGGGGTTTGCAGGGTCTTGGAGCAGGCCAGCAGCTTGTCCTCCAACAGATCACTAGGGACCTGGGGATGCTGCCTGGGGGACTGGCAGAGGCACCATGGGGCATCAACCTGCTGCCCTCTCTCAGGGTAACAGCATTTGTGCTCTCACTGTCGCCACTCCACCAGTCCCCTTGCTGTTGTCCCTTACCCTGTCAGTCCAGACAGCTGCTGTCTGTTGTGAGATGGTGCAGTCTGAAGCCAGGCCCAGGGTTTCCCCAGGAATTCCTGCAAAATACACCTGCAGTCTCCCCCATTGGAAGTCAGCTGCCTTCCACTAACCATGCAGTAACCAATGGGGTAAAGCTGCACAGGAACACCAGGACAGGCCCTCGGGCACTGCACAAGGATGGTCAGTTCCCATTTGTCCATGTCACTGGCTATGTTCCTGAATAAAGATTCTGTGATGCACATGTTTGTTGCTTGGCCCTGGGTGGTCCAAGTTGGGGAATTCAGTATTACATCAGGCAGGGAGGCTGCTGTGTAAAACCAGGATAGCAGCTCATCACCTGGTTCCAGCCACACACAGGGCTCAGGGGGCACCTTCTCAAGAGGCTGTACCATGTGGGGTATACTGGAAACAGCTGGCACCACAGCACCCATCTCCAGGGGGGCACAGGGCTCATGTAGTCTCATCACAAGCAACACTACAAAGCTGAGACTTTCCCCCTTGGTCATTGTTCAGATTATCCAGTCAGAAACGATCTGATTCTATTGAAATGTTGCAGTTAAATATTTGTGTGATCCTTACTCCGGGGGGTATTTAATACTCAAATATTATCAAGTCAGACAATGTCACATTTCCTTACTGCACCCTTATTAATTACTGCATTGTGAAAACACTTACCCATGAGAAAGTGGCAGTAACTGTAAATGCTAAAACACCTTTCACATCCTCTTTGGTCACAGCAGCCTTAACATTTGGAAGTACAAAGGTTTCACTGTCCATTGGAAAATCCATATCCATCAGGACCTTATGTAGATCAGACTCCAGGCTGGAAAATGCACAGACAGTTAGCTCTGGACTGGATAAGAAACAGGGATTCACACACTAGGGTCAATATTAACTTATTTATTACAGTTCAGTCCATGTCATGAACCAAAAACAGTAATTGCTGGTGAAAATCAGCAGGTCTGGTATCTGTGGGGAGAAAGCAGAATGAATGTTCCGAGTCCAGTGACTCTGCATCAGAACCCATCAGCCTTTATCATGATGTCATCACTATGTGTGCTGCTCTGATCCCTTACTGCCATGCTCAGTCTGATAATAAACACACTGTAATAATTGCTAAGGTGTCTGATCCACGTTTCTGTTATTCCCCAAAGAAACCACATCACCACCAGCTCAAACATAGCAGCTTCAATGGGGGCATCAGTCTCTTCTCAGGTCCTTCTCAGATGAATCTGAAGAACCATGAGGTAAGATTAAACTGGGAGACAAGAGCATCGTCAGACTTCCTGAAGGCAGTGGCTCAATGGCTTACCCAGCGTGAGGTGCAGTTACTGAACACTAGTGACTGATACAAGGTCAGTCAGGTAGATCTCAGAGAATATGGGTTCCCTGTTTGGGGCTGTTAACCTGCTCCAATCAGGGAGCCCTGGCTGACAGATACAAACTGGAGTGTCAGGGGTTCTGCTCCCTCCAGGAGCCAGCTCTGAGCTCGCTGGGTCAGTGTTATTGACTACGCTGATGTAAATAAAGGGTGACTTGGTGATGGGACACCAGCTTTCAGTGAGTTATTTCTGTAATGATGAGAAAAAAGCACGTTCCTGAAGAGATTGCAACAGGTGCCTGAGTTGGGGTCAACATTTGTGGTATCGTGCTGCTATTTGGGAAGCTTGACTCATTCAATCCTGCCATCGAAGACTGGGCCCAGAATGTGGAAGAAATGCAGTATTTTTTCCGGCAAATGACATTAGAGCAGGTAACAAGCAATGAGTAATTCTCCTGACAGCGCGTGGCCTCACAACCTTTTTGGTTATTAGGAGCCTGAGTTCCCTTGCAGCACCAGACACTAAAACATTTCAAGAGCTGATGGATTTAGTGAAGGTTTGTTACAGACCCAAGTCTGCTCTCATTCTGAGACACCATCGGTATTACTCGACAGTGTGAGAAACCTTTCAGGGAAATCCGTATCAGGGTCTGGACGAGGTTAAGACAACTGACAGAGGAATATGATTTTGGTTTAACCCTCAGTGAGATGCTGAGACACTGTTTGGTGTGTGGGCTTTATGAGGCGACCATGCAAAAGCACTGACCAGCTGAAGCCCAACAGGACTTCAAACAGGCACTACAACTGGCTTTGTGGTTGGGAAATGCAGCAAGTGGAGCTGGAGTTACAGGGTATGTTGGTGGATGTGGACAGCCTCACCAGGCCGACTGAGCTTGGGAACACCACATGAGGGAAGGCCATTGCACAGCCTCACTCAGGACATATCCTGAACAGAGGGACCCTTGGACAGCCCACAGCAAAACCCCAAAACAAAGCCAAGCCTCGGACAACCAGTTAACGTTTTCTTCTTGATCCGGCCTGGCAGACCATTGTAGTCACAGCCAGTATGTGGACCCGAGACGGCAAAGGGGTCCCACTTGGCCTGAATTGAATAAGAACTCACAGGCCGTTATCCAGGAGAGTGCACACACTGGAAAGTTCACCGACAGCTGGTTAGGAACAGTTAAAATGCTTCATCATCTCCAACTCAGAACCAATCAAAATAAAGGTCTGGTTAAACGGTCACCCAGTTCCAATGGAGGTCCATACCAGCGCGGCTGTATCAGTGATTGTGGAACCAGTCTTTACCAAAGTTCCCTCTGGACTCTACCTCTTAAGTCTGTATAAGGCCTCGGCCAGGCTGAGAGCCTATACTGGGGAGCCTTTCCAGATTAAGGGTACAACTTCAGTTCCGGTCTTTTCTGAGAAGGAGCTGGGTCAGTTCCCACTGATTGTAGTAAAAGGCCCAGGCCCAAGCTTGATAGGACAGAACTGGTTGAGATTCATTGAAAAAAGATCCCGAGGCTCCTTCATCTGTACCAGAGCATAAGCCTTTCCTTGGGTTGGTGGATTATTCCAGAACCTTCATCCACAACCTGGCCTCCATTCTGGCATCCTTCCATCTTCTATTGAAAAAGGGTCAGCCTTGGGAATGGCCTTGGAGCTCAGATGTAGCCTTTAGGGAAGTAGAGAAGCAGCTGTCATTGTCTCAGGTATTTGCTCACTGCAATCCTAAGCGAGATATGGTGCTGATGTGTGATACCTCCCTGTGGGGTATCAGGGTAGGGTTGGCTCACTGGAGGGCCAATGGAGAGGAACGCCCGATAGTGCATGCTTCCTGGAGTTTGGCTAATGCTGAACGAAGATACGCCCAGATAGTGAAGGAAGGTTTTGTGGTCACCTTTGATGTGAGAAAGATCCACCTGTGCCTTTCCATGTGTACATTTGTAATAGGAACAGACCACAGTCCCCTGCTAGGGCTACTTAACGAAGACTGGGCCATGCCGACCAGAGCTTCAGGATGAATACAGTGGTGGGCCCTTATTCTGAGGCAGACAGTGACAAGTTGGACCCCTGTCCGGGGGGCCAAGTGGGAAATGCAGATGCCGTGAGGCGCCTCCCACTGGCCAGTGGTTCCACCACAAGAAGAGTCTGTTCTGGTTTGAAACTTTCTGGACACCCTTCTGGTCACCACTGAAAATATCAGATTGTCGCCACAAAAACATCCCGTCCTGGCAAAACAAAAACAGCTGGTGGTGAGAGAGGAAAGAAACCATCACCAGAATTGAAACCTTTCTGGACTCAGTGAGACCAGATCACCATAAAGGGTGGCATATTGTTATGGAGAGCAAGAGTGATTGTCCTGAGGAAAGGTCATTGACAGATACTGGCTGAACTCCACCGGGGTCATCCAGGGGATTCCAAAATGAAGATGTTAGTGAGAAGTTACATCTGGTGGCCAGGATTTGATGATGACATAGCTGCTTTGGTGGGGCAGTGCCCAGAGTGCCAACGAGGACACAAATTACCACCAGCAGCTCCCCAACATTTGTGGGAATGACTGGGTAAACCCTGAACTCAGTCACAAGTCTACAACGCCAGTCCTTTCACACACTCCGTGTTTTCAGTCATTGTGGATGCTCATTTAAAGTGGTTGGATCTGCACAGAATCCATTTGTTCAACACGGGGAAAACGATTGGAAAGGTGCAAGCATCTTCTACAATGCATGGACTCGAGGGAATGTTGGTCACAGACAAAGGGCCATTATTTCCCCAAGCTGAGTGGTATTAGGCAGGAAGGGACAGCCTCATACCATCCACTGATGATGTTACCCAGTACGGTGATGAAACGTCTGAAAACGAATCCCAATATTCTGCTTGTAGGACCTCATTCCTTTTTTTAAGCCATGAATTTGATACCTGTGCAGTCTACAACCATTGGCTGTTCACCCTTCCACTCCAAACTGTTCCTCCTCTCCAATACAGCAGAACCAACCACGGTGCAACAGATTTTAGAATCACCACGTTCCTCTCAGAGGCCATTACCCCCAGCAGGATCCATTGTGGGTCTATCTGTATTACAGGGGGTAGCCACAGGGGATTCCTGCACTTGCTGCATCGTTCTGTGACTCGGCCAGGTGATTATCCGTTCACTTTCTCACTTTGAAGATTGAGACTGCGGTGTGACCATCTCCCTGTACATGTTATCCTCGATACCCTCAGCCTCCCAGATGCTCCACAGTGTCCCCAGTCTCTGCTCCAGCTCTGAAACCCAGGCTCCCTTCCAGTAGCTGCAGCTGGAGCCACTTCCTGCACATGTTCTGGTCCCACTTACCCCACAGAGCAGGAGGGGCACACCACGGCATTGAGATCTACTCCCATGACTTTCTGCTCAACGAGACCCTCAGATTGTCTGTAAAATCAATTACGTTGATTTTTTCCAGGTTCTTCTTCTCTTGGCCACAGCACTTGTAAACTATAAACCCAAAATAAAGACGTTAAGTGATAAAAATAAATTAAACGCTCACCCAACCGTACTCAGTAAATCTTCTTGCCCGACATGACTATATGATTCTTCACAGAGTGCCTCACTATGATGCTGACTGTGGGACACCCTTCCCAGACTGCTTCACCGTGATGCTGACTGTGGGACACCCTTCCCAGACTGCTTCACCGTGATGCTGACTGTGGCACACCCTTCCCAGAGTGCCTCATAGTGATGCTGACTGTGGCACACCCTTCCCAGACTGCTTCACTGTGATGCTGACTGTGGCACACCCTTCCCAGAGTGCTTCACTGTGATGCTGACTGTGGGACACCCTTCCCAGACTGCTTCACTGTGATGCTGACTGTGGGACACCCTTCCCAGACTGCTTCACTGTGATGCTGGCTGTGAGACACCCTTTCCAGACTGCTTCACTGTGATGCTGGCTGTGAGACACCCTTCCCAGACTGCTTCACCGTGATGCTGACTGTAGGACACCCTTCCCAGACTGCTTCACTGGGATGCTGACTGTGGGACACCCTTCCCAGACTGCTTCACCGTGATGCTGACTGTGGGACATCCTTCCCAGACTGCTTCACTGTGATGCTGACTGTGGGACATCCTTCCCAGACTGCTTCACTGGGATGTTGACGATGGGATACTCATACCTGACTATTTCAGCTGAGTGTCCTTGTGAGTGACTTGCAGACTTTGCCTGAGATGAATGATGATCTTCCCTTTGCTTCATGCTCCCTTTCCTGTTGCTGTCCTTGCATCTTCAGTGACCTGTCAGCCTCCACCATTTCTATCCTTCCCCTTTATATAACCATCAATGTTCTCACTTTACCCTCGGAGCCCATGGTTCTGTGAATTGCGATGCCCACGTTGGCCTTACACCTCCTCCATGTTGTGGCTAAAGTAGTAGCACCTTGTGAGAACCATCCCTCCCTTAGCATTCTGTCCCATCCCATTCTCCAGGAAATCCCAGCCTTCCATCTTGAATTCCCTCCTTTCACTCCCACCATTCCCTCATCAACCCAATCCAATGATCCTGATCCTCAGACCTGAGTTTCCTGCTTTCCCCAGGACTCCATGGAAAGGACCCTGAAAAGCCCCTGACCATTAATACCCAAACCTCCAGCTCGGACCATGTCTGAGTCCCCAGAGTCACTTGGGCAGGCCAGCCTTGAATGAGAGCCAGCCCAAAGACAGGTGTCCCCACAGCACTCCAGCTGATGTACCTGTGATCTCCAACCTGCTTGAACGTTTCCTCAGGGCTGTTCCTGGCCGGGTCCCTGGACTGCAGGGATCCCCACATTCTGGAAGACTGTGGCCAAGCCCCTGGACTGGGATTAGATGAGTTCCTTGACACATAGTCCCTTCACTCCACTGAGGACTGGTCCCTTTGACCTTTAGACAGAGCCATTTGCTTGAAGCCCATGCAATGTGTTGCCACATAAGCTGCTGCCACAAGCTCTCGGTGTGACATTGACAGAGTCCAGTGCTGTACAACAACAACATGTCCAGCCCCTTGACTGCTCAGTGCTCCCAACCATGGCACGCTGCCTGCCTCTCCCTCTGCTGCTAAAAAGCAATGCAGGTCACAGAGCCTCCAAGTCAGCGCAAAATGTGTCAGTTTGAATGAAATGGCAGAATACAGTGTTCAGGCTCATTTTTACTGGGTCTATGAACTTGAATTAAAACATTTGAACTAAGCACACACCACAATGCATCTTAACATTTCACATTCTTTCACATGACAAGCAAAACATTGAAGGTGAAAAATAGCAGCTTTGCATTATACAGGAGATTTTATTCACTTATCAGAAACCGTCAAACTTGACGAACACTCCTCACAGACACGTTACTGAAGCAGGAAGGAACCGAAACCTGGCAGTGAATCTGTTTAAGCCTTGGATAAAATACTTCCAAAATGTGCCCCTTCACCACATCAACTTTTAAACATTGTTTTCAACTTCAAGTTGTTCACACTTACCCGACTGAAATGTTCCCATCACATTGCCCCAGGATCCTGTTGGTCAGTAACATTGCATAGCGAGCATCATTTAGTTTCAATTGTCCTTTCCTTGTGAGGTCAGTCAATTTGTTTTTCTGAAATAAGCAATCAGCCAATGGTAATTCTAATAGGAAAGATACCGTTAGAAAAAAGAGGGAATCTCAACACTTCAATATCAGGAAAATATTTCAAACATTGAAATGTTATATACATGTGCTTGCAAATTGCAGTGTAATGTTAAAAAGGACTTTCTGTACACACATCTCCATCTTTGTGTCGAATTCTAACCTGAACAGTACAATTAAAATTGTGAAACACTAACAGGAAATGCTGGAACTACCCAGCAGGCCTGCAGTATCTGGGGAGAGGGAAACTGAATGTACGTGGCAACTCAATGATGTCCAGCCAGATCTTTCTCCCGAGTGAAAGGTACTCCATCAGAAACAGGAACAATACAAGGAAAGGAGAAAGGAAGCTTGGGATTGGGAAAGTAAATCACTTGTGGTCCTGATAGAGCATCGGGAACATTAAACTCTCAACATGGGTCCTGATAAATAGCTGAAAAGTTCATATCTGTTGTGGTTATTATCAATCATCTAATTCACCAAAAACCTTTCAGTTTTATTAGATTACAATTGAGTCTGGTTAGAACAGACATTGCCAAATCTACTAATATTCCTGTAATACTGGGAGTAGTTTACCTGTGAGAAATATACTCTAAAGCTTAAAGAAATGCATATTCCACAACCTGGGTTTAAAGCCATCGATCCTTTTCATTCAGCAGGTCATGAAATTAATTGTGTTGCGATGTACAATTAACATTATTTACAGAATCAAGGTATTGTTTTTAGTGCTCATCTAGTGCTCCATAATATACCCCAGGCCTCCCATCTCCCCCTCCCCATTGACTGGGGACATCTCTGAAGACAGGGAGCAGCACACACCCCCCACTCACACTTTCCTCGTCCTGTGGTTGTAGGAGAAACAGAGAGAGCCTGGGCCTATGTTTCTATTTTATTCTTTATCTGTGATAAATAGAGTCATAGAGTCACATATCTGTGATTCACAATGTGTCAGTTATTATTCTACTCACCACATGCTCCTTCAGATCCAGTAAATTCCAAATAAGAAGCATTTTCCATGTGAACTGGACTGAGGTCTGACTGATTTATGTAAATAATGTCTCTCAGCAACGGTGAACTCTTGTGTGAACTGCTATTGGTGAGAGTGAAATGTTGACAACATTTCCCTCCAGTGGACATGGCAGTTGGATACGACTTTCCAATATCACCACGGGTTATGTAGAGTTGGCCAACGGATCCTTTCCAGGTGATGCAGATTTCTGATGAAGCTGCAGATGTAGATGCTGCAGGATCTTGTGTCCAGGAAGATGAACCATTCCCAATGAGATGAGCTTCTATTTCTAAGCCTGTTTTCTTTACAGACACTTTCAATGAACATGGATCTGGGCCAATGTAGTGATGAGATTTATTAATGTGACTGTTCAGGTATCCACAAACTGTGAACTCAGCACCAACTATTGCTGCAAATACAATCACAAGGTAAGCATTAATCAACACCCGAGAAATTTTCTCAGAAGCTTTTTAAATCAATACTGTGACTTTGCTGGAAAATTGAGGGAAATTCCACACCAATTGCATAATCAGGAATTGATATTCAGCAACAACAACAACCTTTTTTTTCATAGCACCTTTAGAGGAATAAAATGTTCCAAGGCCCTTCACAAGAGGGTTCTCAAACAAAACGTTGATGCCGTTGTAAGGTCTCAATAGTATTTGTAAAACACAGGCTAAAATATTAAAACATTTTGCTGGTCAGAATTTTCTAAGGATGGAGTCAAGAACTGGGTGAAGAATAGACAGTGTCTGTGTCATAAATAATGTTGTAATATGTTGTATAAAGCTGGGAGTTGGCTTTAACTCAGGAGAGGTGATTTTACATTTTATGATGATCAGACTCACTGTCCTTGTATACACATGAAAATATACAACTGTTTGACCAGTTTCCTCAATCCTCCATCAACTTATCAAGTTGTGTGATAAAATAAAGCCACAGTCAAAGGCTTTGATCTTGCCAACACTGAGATGGAGAAAGTTATTGCTCTTCCAAAACAGAACCCTGGAAAAGGGATCAGGAAATGTAAAGGCAATAGATAGAACGGAACAGCAAAGTGACACTGTGAGTTTAATCTGTAACTTTGATGAAATGAGCTTGCCTGAGATTTTGCACTGAAAGGGGATCGCATGTTCAGAGAGTTCACAATATTCCCTCCTCCTGCCGTGTCTGTTCCCGTCCTCAGCCTGAGCCTGTCAGCAAGGAAGAAGGTCAGGAACAGAATCTCATGTCACATCCTGCTCACTGAGGAGGCCTTTCACCAAACTGAATGACTTCGCTGCTGGAGAGCTTATTGGACTTTGACTGGAGGAAGTTTCAGGATTCAGGAGGATAAATGTATTTTTCCAATTTTTTATTCAGCTTTTGAACTTGTTATAACGAGTTGTGTGAAGGGAACCAGCTCCCTGTTTTCTCACTCCTATTAGTCAGCTGCAAAAACATTTTATTTATTTTGTTCAGCTTACAGTGATGATCTTTCAACTTCAACCAAGTTCACTACACAGTGCAAGAGCCCATTTCAAGCTTTTCTTGAATGAAAAGAGGACTTTTATGACTCACTTGATTCAAGAACCAATGATTAAAATGAACAGACCACACAGACACAGAGGTAGGAAATAGACAGTGGTAGAGGCAGTGAGAATAATGTTTATGTGGCCTTTAGACATCTTGGGGTGTTACGTCTTAACCTGAAATCAGAATTTAGTGACTTTTATCCTCAACAGTTCAGAATCTGTCGATCTTTGAATTCTTGGTGAACAGTTGTTTCTCGAATTTACATTTTCACTGGGTGCTGTTTCTGAAATAATGTTAGAAACAGGAAGGGGGAGAGAGAATTCCAGCTCTTGCTACACAAATTCACTTTTCATTCTCTCAGTCCTGATGCTGAAAAGCAGCTGTTGAAATACAGTTCAGTGTGTATTCCAGAGTCACGATCCTTTGTTTTTTCAAGTTCTCTGATTGATTGGTAACTCTTGCATCTCCCAAAATATTAAAGCAACACACACAACTGTACTAAGTAGGGGGTGAAAATTTCTTAATGGTTACTCATTACATTTCTTCATATAAAATGGTAATTTCACTGTCGATAGATTGTTTCATACAAATGGGTCACATGAATCTAGCTCAACCTTTGGGCAGGTGGCCCCTGCAGTCATTTTAGATCCAAGTTTTTCCTTTTTGGCAACCGTGTTACTCTCTGAAAGGTCTCAGGTACAACAGCCTAATGTTAGAGGTTAAAATTTGATCACCCATCTTTGTCATTATCATTATGTAAAAGGGATGGCAGGAGGGAGGGTGGGGCCGATCAGGGATAGTAAGGGAACTTGCACCTGGAATCGGAGGAAATAGGGGAGGTCCTTAATGAATACTTTCCCTCAGGAATACCTACTGCGAGGGACCTTGACATTCATGAGGACAGCGTGAAACAGACTGATATGCTCAAACAGTTTGATTTTGGGAAGGAGGATGTTCTGAAAATTTTGAAAAATATAAAGATGGATAAATCCCCTGGACCAGGCAGAATATATCCAAGGTTACTACAGGAAGTGAGGGAAGAGATTGGTGCACCTTTGGCAATGATCATTGCATTCTCACTGTCCACTGGAGTAGTGCCAGATGAGTGGAGGGTGGCAAACATTTCTCCTTTGTTCTAGAAAGGAAATAGAGATAATCCTGGGAATTACACTCAGTCCCCAAGCAGTCTTATGATACTGATGAGCAAAAACTGGAGAAGATTCTGAGAGACAGATTTTCTGATTACTTGGAAAACCATAGTTTGAATAGAGATAGTCAGCATGGTTTGTGAGGGGCAGGTCATGCCTCACAAACTTTATTGAATTCTTTGACGATATGACAAAACATGTTGATGAAGGTAGAGCAGTGGATGTGGTGTACATGGATTTCAGTGAGGCATTTGGTAAGATTCCCCATGGTAGGCTCATACAGAAAGTAAGGAGGCATGGGATACAGGGGAACTGTCTGAATACAGAATTGACTGGCCCATAGAAGACAGAGAGTGATGGTTGATGGAAAGTATTCGCCTGCAGCTTGGTGAACAGTAGTGTTCTGCTGGGAACAGGTCTGGGACCTCTGTTCTTTGTGATGTTTATAAATGAGTAGGATGAAGAAGTGGAAAGATAGATTAGTAAGTTTGTTGATGACACAAAGATTGGTGGAGTTGTGGATAATGCAGAGGGCTGTTGTAGGTTGCAACAGGACATTGACAGGATGCAGAACTGGGCTGATAAGTGGCAGATGGCATTCGACCTGGAAAAGTGTGAAGCTGTTCTCATTGGAAAGTTGAATTTGAATGCTGAATACAGGATTCAAGGCATGATTCTTGGCAGTGTGGAGGAACAGAGGGATATTGGGTTCCATGTCCATAGATCCCTCAAAGTTGCCACCCAGGTTGACAGGGTTGTTAAGAAGGTGTATGGAGTGTTAGCTTTCATGAGCAGGGGGATTGAGTTTTCAAGCTGCGAGGTTATGCTGCAGCTCTACAGAGCCCTGAAATGTTGTGTTCAGTTCTAGTTGCCTCATTATTGGAAAGCTTTCAAGAAGGTGCAGAGGAGATTTACCAGGACATTACCTGGACTGGAGGGCATGACATCTGAAGAAAGGAGCCAGGGTTTTTCTCACTGGAGCGAAGAAGGATGAGAGGTGACTTGATAGAGTTGTATAAGATGTTCAGAGGCGTAGATTGAGTGGATTGCCAGAGAGTTTTTCCCATGGCAGAATGTCTATCATGAAGGGGCATAATTTTAAGGTAATTGGTGGAAGATTTAGGGGAGATATCAGATGTAGGTTCTTTACTCACAGAGTGGGGGGGGAGGGGGGGGGGCGGTATGTGGAATGCACTGCCAGCAGTGGTAGTAGAGTCAGATACATTAGGGACATTTAAGTGAATCTTGGATAGGCACATGGAAGATCGTACAAGGAAGGGTTAATCGGTTAGTCTGATCTTAGAAGAGGATAAAAGACTGGCACAACATCGAGGGCCGAATGGCCTGTACTGTGCTGGACTATTCTATGTTCTGTCAGCAGCATTTGTGTGATAACTTTATCTCTACAATTGTCTTAATTTGTTGCTTTACCTTCGATGAACTCTGTTTGTATCGTGTTAATTTTCTGTCTCTCTTTTCAACAGTCAATGATGGGAAATGTACAGAAATCACATTAACACTGGGACCACTGTTCACACTGAGATACATAATCCATCCCCTTGGATCACCAGCCTCACACAGCATTGAAAATAAACTGGGGAATTTAAAAGAAGTGAAACAAAGGAAGTGCTGAGAAATGAATTACCTTTCCCAATGTGAAAGCTGAAGAAACATAACAGAAGGCAGTGACAGTTGATCAGTCTGTGAAAGGAGCTGGTTTTGAGAGGCATCTTCCACTGGGTTCCTCCTCTGGAAAATCAACATTGTGAATATGAGAGCACAGGGTGAGGTTCACACAAATGATGGTTACATCCAAAACATGCAAAATTACATGGAGTTAAATGATGACCTGTCACTGTCCCAACACACAGTGACACCAATTGACAGGATGTAGCTCCCATTTGAAATCACCGTGATCGGTGAATTTTGGGGGAAATTATTGAGATTTTATAGAACATAGAACATAGAACAATAAAGCACAGAACAGGCCCTTCGGCCCACGATGTTGTGCCGAACATTTGTCCTAGCTTAAGCACCCATCCATGCACCTATCCAATTGCCACTTAAAGGTCGCCAATGATTCTGACTCTGCCACTCCCACAGGCAGTGCATTCCATGCCCTCACCGCTCTCTGGGTAAAGAACCTACCCCTGATATCCCCCCTATACCTTCCACCCTTCACCTTAAATTTATGTCCCCTTGTAACACTCTGTTGTACCCGGGGAAAAAGTCTCTGACTGTCTACTCTAGCTATTCCGCTGATCATCTTATAAACCTCTATCAAGTCACCCCTCATCCTTCGCCGTTCCAATGAGAAAAGGCCTAGCACTCTCAACCCATCCTCGTACGACCTATTCTCCATGCCAGGCAACATCCTGGTAAATCTTCTCTGCACCCTCTCCAAAGCTTCCACATCTTTCCTAAAGTGAGGCGACCAGAACTGCGCACAGTACTCCAAATGTGGCCTAACCAAGGTCCTGTACAGCTGCAATATCACTTCACGACTCTTGAATTCAATCCCTCTGCTAATGAACGCTAATACACCATAGGCCTTCTTATAAGCTCTATCCACCTGAGTGGCAACTTTCAAAGATCTATGAACATAGACCCCAAGATCCCTCTGCTCCTCCACCTTACTAAGAACCCTACTGTTAACCCTGTATTCCGCATTCTTATTTGTCCTTCCAAAGTGGACAACCTCACGCTTGACAGAGTTGAACTCCATCTGCCACTCCTCAGCCCAGCTCTGCATCATATCTAAGCCTCTTTGCAGCCGACAACAGCCCTCCTCACTATCCACAACTCCACCAATCTTTCGTATCATCTGCAAATTTACTGACCCACCCTTCGACTCCCTCTTCCAAGTCATTAATAAAAATTACAAGCAGCAGAGGACCCAGAACTGATCCCTGCAGAACTCCACTTGTAACTGGGCTCCAGGCTGAATATTTACCATCTACCACCACTCTCTGACTTCGACCGGTTAGCCAGTTTTCTATCCAACTGGCCAAATTTCCCTCTATCCCATGCCTCCTGACTTTCCGCATAAGCCTACCCGGGGAAAAAGTCTCTGACTGTCTACTCTAGCTATTCCGCTGATCATCTTATAAACCTCTATCAAGTCACCCCTCATCCTTCGCCGTTCCATTGAGAAAAGGCCTAGCATCAAATGCCTTACTAAAGTCCACGTACACTACATCCACTGCTCTACCCTCATCCACATGCTTGGTCACCTCCTCAAAGAATTCAATCAGACTTGTAAGTCAAGACCTACCCTTCACAAATCCGTGCTGGCTGTCCCTAATCAAGCAGTGGCTTTCCAGATACTCATAAATCCTATCCCTCAGTACCCTTTCCATTACTTTGCCTACTTTGCTAACTTTGCCAGTAAGATTAACTGGCCTGTAATTCCCGGGATTATCCCTATTCCCTTTATTGAACAGGGGCAGAACATTCGCCACTCTCCAGTCCCCTAGTACCACCCCCGTTGACAGTGAAGACGAAAAGATCATTGCCAATGGCTCTGCAATTTCCTCTCTTGCTTCCCACATAATTCCAGGATATATCCCGTCAGGCCCGGGGGACTTGTCTATCCTGATTTTGATGGAGAGAAAACCTCAGATGGAGTTGTCAGGCTACTGGGACTCAGCTGTGAGTGACCAAGTAAAACAGGGACTGATAGAGGCTGAGGGCAGCTCATCTGTCCTTGTTAGTTCATGGTCTGAGGAGACCAGAGACCCCAATCTTCATTCTCCTCATGTTTTTAATCATTCAGGACCATACATTATGAAAAAGAGTGAATCAAATTACACCACTGCAGAATATTTAGGGCAGGAATCAGACCAGCCGCAATTACTGGGCAAATAGATGAGTAGCGCTGAAAATGTGTTGCTGGAAAAGCCCAGCAGGTCAGGCAGCATCCAAGGAACAGGAGAATCGATGTTTTGGGCATGAGCCCTTCTTCAGGAAAGGCTCCTGAAGAAGGGCTCATGCCTGAAACTTTGATTCTCCTGTTCCTTGGATGCTGCCTGACCTGCTGTGCTTTTCCAGCAACACATTTTCAGCTCTGATCTCCAGCATCTGCAGTCCACACTTTCTCCTCCAAATAGATGAATAATCAATTGAAAACACACATGATTATTCAGACCATAACCGATAGACCTGCTACTGGCAACTTATGGTTTATAGATTTGGGGGAAGATTTGAAGTGGTTCAAGTGATAAATTGGGGATAGGGTCAGAGGTTATTTGTTCAGATTAGGTGTTCAAGTTGGCAATCAGGATGACTGATGTAAATTGGGTTTTGGGCTGGGGTTTGGGGGTGGGGGTTCATGCTGAGGGTTTTTAGTTAAGGAGTGGGGATGGTATATTGGTGAAAGTTTAACCCAGCAAGACCAGCTGCCTCATTGTGACACCAGTTACTGTTAATGCCACTAATGTCAATGCTGTCGACATCACAAGCATTCTGTAAAGGAATGAACAATAGATAAAAAGGTGTGTAATGGAAGAACTGAACTGGGATGGAGCATTTAGTAAGGGGTTTCAGAATGATACTGAACAAACCAATTTCAATGGTATGAACAATATGAAAATAATTACTCAATACAGCACAGAATGGTCAGACATAAGAATGTAACTGTTTAAAAGTTTAAAGTGAGGGTTTTATAATACACTGGTCTCATCTTTCTTGGATTTCTGAGTTTGCATCTTGTCACCAAAAACATATACATTCATTCATTAAACAATATTCAAAAGGAGTATATTAATAATATGAAGACTGATCCCTGTTTCAAACATGGTAAGGCTAGAGAAACCCAAACTGCTCAATCGGAAATGGTATTTCCAGGGAGATATTGTTAATGTCCCTCAGGTACGAATCTGTCAGGATGAACACAGAGTACGGCTTCAACTTAATAACTGACTGTGGATGAAAACTTCCAGTGAGGAAACTTCCATTTTAGAAAACAGGAATTACAATTTATGATGAGTCTACATTTGTTCTCATTGAGACAGGCAGCATGCAAACTACACACTGTCTCCTCACTTCAATAATGTCAGTGTGCAGCCCAGCACTGAATCAGACTGCACAATCAACAGGGGACCGGTAAAGTGTTTGGATCACCCATCGCTCAGCGAGACCTTCACATTTAAAGGTTACTACAGGGCATCCACAAACTTTGCAACAACAAAACTCAGTCAAAGCACCTGAGTGCTGAGTGGCCATTGGATGGCTGTCTGTTTAAATGACCTTGTTGGGTGTTGGCTCATTGTCCACCAGCTCGGAGTGATTAGGAGAGGGCATTGACTGGACCCATGGTCTCCACGTTGGCAGGATATGCACCAAATCAGCCAAAGAGGCTGTTTTCACGTCAGAATCTGCTGTATATTTCCAGCTCACCCATAACATGTCCACACATCTGCCCTGACAGGAATGGGCTGGAGTGGAATTCTACAGCCCCTGTCTCGACCACACCTCAATTAAAATACTCATCAAATAGGCTAAGATAGGTCATGGAAATAACTTGTTGATTCAACAAATGATAAACATCAGGAATAATCTGCATAAGCAGCAAAATGAAAACAAAATCTACAGCCGCTGCCAGCCAGGAGCTAATTGTCCAAAATGGAGGGTGGGCTTTACACACACATTCAATGTTAAAATTGCACTGACCACCTCACAGATGACACCAGAATTACTGACATGTTCCCCTTACACCAATATCTTCTTGGGGATACTGGGGTTAAAGTACAGTGTGTAAAACCAGCAGCTCCATGAGCAGCACTGCATGGTCAAGAGAAAAATGGCCTGACTGATGTTTGTCTGAATTTGGGCAGTGGGCCAGATAGATCCCTCTGACAACATAGTATTCAATGGAGAGGTCAAAATGTAATGGTGAATCCATGTGAGACCTCAGCAACACGGACAGTTAGACTGCATTCACTTCATGTTCACACCACAGCCTCTAGATCTGTGGAAGAAGCATCCACTGCCCTCTGCCCTAAATCACTCACATTGGGGTGTACTCAGGACCCTCATCATTGTGAGACACAAATATCAGTCTAGTCAGCCGTCCACTGAACAAAACTGTGACCCTGCAATTCTAATTCCAATGATACTGCTTTCTCACTGTCTTGGAAAGTTCACACAGTGACTCAGAACTTATGATGGACAGGGGATAGGAATTTCTGTTCTTCAGAACGTCATCCTGATCTGGAACCAAGACCCAGCCTTTGTGCAGACTGGATGACTGTGTGAGTGAGTCATATCGACATCCACAGAGAGTAGAAGGAGTATTACTGTGTTCATACAGTCCTCATTCCAAATCTTACACAGGGCAGTGTAGGAGCTTCTGAAAACACAGGGACGGCAGGTTCCAGAGTTACACCCAAAGTTGTGCACCAATCCCACCCTCACCAATGTGATACCCTCCTGTAGGTCCCACTAACCCTGGCAGGGTCGGTATTGGAAGGAACCGTGAGGGACAGTAACAGACCAGGAAATTCAGGAACAGTTTGTGCAACTATCCATGAAACAGTGCACAGACAGAGGGTCACAAAATACTTCACACAGAATGTTCTCCGCCTTCCATTATAAAACCTCGATTGTATCAATACATTTATGTTCAGAAATTTGCAAAAAACAGAAAAATTTACAATTGCCCTGAGCATTCCTCACACAACATGGATTATCATTCAGGAAGACTCGGGTAATGACAATATATTAAAACAAGCAGGTTTACATTTCACATTCGACTTTGTCAACCTGGACTTAAATAGTAAACATATTCCGATTAAAAGCATAAATAAAGTAATACCAGCTCCTTACCTGTGGCCTGCGGGTCCTGGACATTGAGAAACTGACACACAATGTGGGAATTCTATATGTGCTAGAAATTTGCCTGTGCAGGTACTTTTGCATTGATAACCAGCGTTATTGATTTCCTGGAACAATCGGAGCTGAGCTCTGTGTGCACCAGTCTCGTAAACTTGGAAATATGGATAAATGTGGCATTAACGTACATAGAATCCCTTCTGTGTGGAAACAGGCCCTTCAGCCCAACAGGTCCATACTGGCCTCCAAACAGTATCCCACTCAAATCCATTCCCCTACATTTACCCCAAACTAACACATCCCTGAACGCTATGGGGAATTTAGCATGGCCAACTCACCTAACCTGAACTCCTTTGGATTGTATGAGGAAACCCACACAGGTACGGGGAGAATGGGCAAATACCACACCGAGAGGCACCTGAGGCTGGAATCAAACCTGGGTCCCTGGTGGTATGAGGGAGCAGTGCTAACCACTGAGCCACTGTGCCATCCCTAACATTGAGCTGGACACAGGCCTGCAGGAAATGTTATCCATTGATGGTTCAATAAAAAATAAGGGAATGTTGAGCCAAGTAAGAGGTGAATCCAAATATGTCAAAGGCAGCAGCATCTTCTGATGTTATCGATCACTGAGGGAACTCATGCAGTCAGTTACACTTGGGCCAAGCTTCAATGTTGGGGCAGTCTCAGAGGAGATTCCAGTCAGTGAATGTCCTGTGTGGAGGAGGAGAGCATTGGACACAGAAATAATGAGCAGTTTACCCAAAAACAATGTGGATATAAATCTTCATGAAAAGAATATTTCAACAAACAGCCACCTGATTATCTTTAATTCCCAGGGCACAAAGTATGACTCAGACTGAGAGAGTGGTCACCCTGAGCTACAATCAATGAGACAAGTTTTTTCCATCTGTTTGCTCCATATTGCGAACTGTCCAAGGCAGAGATCGGATGCTTTGCTGCTGCTGACAACAGGAACAGCAACAAGAGAATGTACAACCTGGTACAGTGCATGGGCAACAGCATGGGGAACTGGCAACACTACAACAACAACATGTATTTAGATAGCACCTTTAGCAATGAAACATCCCAAAGAATACTTTGAGGGAGGAGGGAAGGCAGTAATTTGGAGTGAGTGGAGAAATCGATTGTTGGGGAGAAGAGGACACAGATGAGGAAATACAGCTGTGTAAAGTCACTCCAATTCACTGAGCAGCGTCAGGGATGGACTGGAAATAATCCTGAAGATGAGGAAGGAGGAGGCCAAGGATCGAGGGAAATAATGTAATGACCAACATCCATTACTTACATTGGATGGGGTGAGATACCTGTGCCCATCCTCCACCTCCATCAGAAACACAAAGTCTGACTGTTCTGAGTTGTTTGTGTCCCATCCATGAGAAGATTAAACACTGTGAGGTGGGCAGTGGGAAAGTGACTCAGCTGCTCCTCCCTTGACTGGGACTCAGACTCAAATGTGTCAGATTCAGATTGCAACCTGCCCTTGTGTTGGACTAATGGATCCAAAGTCAATAATGGAGAAGGAGCTGGAAATTAACACTGAGCTCGAACATTTCAAAGGCAGGGAGCCCTGTGGATGTTTGTACCTATTAGAAACTAGGGAGGTATTTGTCATGGTTCTCCTCCAACTAAAATTAGCAAGGAGATTGGGAGAGGATGTGAATATTCAATGAGTTCAAGGTAATGTCACCACAGGCTGAGTGGTCCGTTGGAGAGAGTGAGTCAACTGGTCCTAGTTTAACCTGAGGGTCACCCTGCACAGGAGAAGGGAGAGGTTGAGAAGAAGAGCCCTTTATGGGAACCTCAATTCATGCAGGAATTGAACCCACACTGTTGGCATCACTCTGCACTGTAAACCAGCTCTCCAGCCAACTGAACCCCACTGTCAACGTTCAAGGATGTTTCTGGGAACTTTGAAGAGCACAGGTTCAGGTTCGGCGTTCAGTGGAAAGTCTCAGCTGTGTCCTTTCCCCATTTCTCTTCCACTGCTGCCCTCGGGACCAGAGAGTGATACTCCAGTCCAGGGAATACCTGCTGGAAATCTGGCTTCTGGATAAATGTTAGATCCTTCTGGTACACTCTTATTGAATCTCAAGTAGGATAAGCCTGTCATACTACAACAGAAACCATCTGTCACTCTATAAGGAGCTGTTTCTCCAAAGGGTGCTGGATCAGCCCTGAAACAAGAAGGAAAGCCAATAACATTTGAATCCCGGGCTCTACCCTCAGCTGAAACCCGATATACCACATAGAAAAAGCACTTTTGCCAGTCGTGTATGGATATGAGAAGTTCATACATATTTCTCTGGGAGAAAGTTCATCCTGGACATTGATCACCATCCACAGGAGCAGACCGACAAGAATCATCTTCGTAAAATGTCAACAAGACAGAGGTTATTCTTGAGGTTTCAGAGTTATGACTTCACTCAGAAATACAAGCCAGCAAGAGAAATGGTGCTGACAGACTTCCCATCTTGATTGCTGTCACAGGAGAAAGATGAGATACAAGTTCTGGCTGTAAGGATCCATCACCTCCTGAATAGAACACCCTCACAACTGAGTCAGATGAGAGATTTGACAGCAAGGACAAGGAGCTACTGTTGCTGTGTCAGTGACGGCCTGATGGGATACAGTGAACACAGCCAGTAAAACGGCAGGACCCGTCTATCAGACATGATAACGTTCTGGAAGCTGGTCTTACTAGTCAGACCCAGAATCAACATCCCCAACCCAAAGCAGGCAGAGCATCTGCAGAAGGTACGGGAAGGTCACACGAGAATGGAAAGCCATAACCTGAGAACCACCTCAGCTGTCTATTAGAAAGATGTACACAGGCATTATAAATATAGTGTTCAAATCCAGACAGCCAGCCTATGAGAATGAATAGCAGCCAATGGGGACAATTCATGGCTAACAATTGGCTGTGTGTAATAGCAGACCATGTAATAACAAGGCCTAGTGTGTGGGTGTTGGGTTGGGGTTGGGTTTCCTAAGCTGACCATTAATTCACCTTTGTCTGTCTGACTGTCCATCTCTCACTTTAAGCTGTTTCTTCACCTGTCACTTACTCCTCAACCCATCCCCAACCCCATCTCCTCTATAAAAGCCAACTTTCTCCCAGCTACCATCAGTTCTGAAGAACGGCCACTGGACCCGAAACATCAATTCTGATTTCTCTCCACAGATGCTCCCAGACCTGTTGATGTTTTCCAGCATTTTCTGTTTTTGTTTCTGATTTCCAGCATCAGGATTTCTTTTGTTTTTCTTATTGGATCATAATTTTATTTGTTTTAAAATAGTTTAGAAAAGGACAGACCTGATCCAAAAATTAAAGTTCAATATTGGAGTGAGGCCAATTTTGATGGTGTGAGGGAGGAACTTTCAAAGGTTGATTGGGCAAAGGTTCTTCACAGGGAAAGGGATGGTTGGAGATGGGGAGGCCTTCAAACATGAGGGAACAGATGTTCAGAGACAGGATGTTCCTGTTAGTGCATTGTGTAAGGCTGGTGGGTACAGGAAGTACTGGATGAATATAAAAATTGAGGCACTGCTCAGGAAAAAGGAGGAATAAGTCAGGTCTAGACCGGGGGATTTCGTGAATCCCTCGGGAAGCCATAAGGGCAGTGGGAGGATACTTAGAGTGAAATCAGGAAGGGAATGCAGAGAAATTCTACAAATTTATATCCCCAAGTTCCCAAGCTTCCATGTCCTTCTCCGTCGTGTCTGCAAGGCCAAAGAAACAAGCCACCCATCGTAATCCCACTTTACAGCATTTGGTCCATTGCCCTGCAGGTTAAGGATGAGATGCATATCGAAATGGATTAGAAATTAGTTAGGGATCATTGCTTCTGCTCTCCTTTCAGACAATGACTTCCAGACTCCTACCCACTGGATTAAAACACTTTTCCTCATCTCCCCACAGATCATTGTCCCAATCATTTTCAGTCTCTGCCCTCTTGTCACTGATTTCTGCTAAATAGGCCCTTTCTATCAACTGTACCCAAGCTCCTCCATTTTGAACATCTTCGTTGAGACAATATTCCTGAAGAACTTTGCCAATATCTTTCACCCTTATGTCTGGGTTTCTTTTATGGGTCATCCTCTTTCTTCCATTATCCTTTTAATGTATTGATAACCCATCTCCCCATTCACCTTGATTGTGCTTGCCAAGGTCCTTTCTTGCCCTCAGTTTGCTTTCCCTTGTATTCTCTTTGATTTCTCTTTTCACTCTCCTACCCCTCTTAAATTTCTCCAGTGTGAGTTCTCAGCATCAGACATAATTATTTACTTCAGTCAGACACTGGTTAGACGTGATGTGACACACCTTTGGGGAAGGTGGGATTTGCACCCAGATCATTCTGGCCCTGAGGAAGGATACTGCAGCTCTCCCACAACACCCCTCGGTATTGGATAGAAGCTTTCCTTTCTGCCTTATGTTATCCCCATAAGCTCCTTGATATCTTGGGGAGAGTGGGTCTCAAGATTTGGCCATTGCCCCCTGTTTTCTTTATGGGAACATATTTACTCTGAAACCCTCAAATCTCCCACTTGAGTATCTTGCAGCGCACTGACACTGATTTACCTTCGAGAACCTGTTTCCATCACACTTTCGCAAAATCATTGCACAGCTGACCTTCCACCTCCAATTGAGAATTCTTCTAACTCCTGTTCTATCGCTGTCCTTTTCAGTAATTATGTAGTTACTACTCACTGGTGACCCTGCATCACTGCTATTGGCACTTCCATCTCCTGCACATGCTCTGTTCCTCTTTTTGTCTCATTGCAGGACAAATTGGCCAATAACCTGATTGAGAGGCCTGAGCCAGGAAGGGAATGATGGATATCAGGCTCCTCACTCCCTCCAGGGAAAAAATTCTGGAATTATCTGGAGAAGAATTTAATTGCTCATGTGGGAAAAGGGAAGCCTGTATGTCTCACACACTGACCCAGCTTCATTGGGCTGTGCTTCCCTCACATTAACACCAGGGCTAATTGATTCTGAACCACTCCACCCACCCCAGAAGAGGAATATCTGCTCCACCCACTTTTCATCTGGTCTCAGCCATTTTTGCTGCTGTTGTGTAATTGATATTTGAGCTTTTGTGATAAAGTTCCAATTAGATTCCGTTCGGCCTAACCAGTCCACACCAACCCACCGAAAAGTAACCCACCCAGACCCATTTCCCTCTGACTAATGTACCTAACACTATGGGCAATTTAGCATCTTTGACTGTGGGAGGAAATGAGAGCAAACCCACGCAGACACAGGGAGAATGTGCCAACTCCACACAGACCGTCACCCGAGGCTGGAATCGAACCTGGGACCCTGGTGCTTTGAGGCAGCAGTGCTAACCACTGAACCACTGTGTTGCCCCTGTGTTGCTGTCCCTGTGTCCCCTATTACCTTACAGTGTCCCCCTGATTTCTTTGAGCACCTTCAGGTTCCAATTAATGTGCTCAGTTTAGTCCCATGGGCAATGAGTTTTTAAATTCCAATGTCCTTGATGGCTTTGTATGATCATTGCCTGAGAGAGCCAGCCCCCCTCTGATTTCATCCTTCTTCTCTAGAACGTCCCCCTGTCCCATCAGCATTCCCCTAGTGACTCTATGCAATGAAATCCACCCCTAGGCATGAGTAGCTTGCTTTCCCCACGTTACCATGAGCTGTCCCCATATACCCCTGACTGACATTAAGCAAAACACAGGAAGTCATTCAAACCATCCAGATGGTGTGCTGAATGTTGCAAAAATAAAGATTCTACATCTAGGTACACATTCTAGTCACAATTTCTAGCAACGACCTTGCTCATTTTTTGAAAAGAAACATCTGCTCCAGCCACAGCTGGTGTGATCTCTTCTTGTGTTGGAATGGGGGAGTGATCCCTCTTTATGGATCGATTAGATCTTTGGATCCAGGCAAATTCTCTGCCATCATTGGTCTTCTCCCTGCCCACAATGGAGTGAACCCAGTCTGTGTGGTCTGATACTCTGGCAATCATTTTCCTTTCATCCAACCCTTCACCAAGCTCTCCTTTAAATTCTCCTGGTGCTTTTTGTGGGGAATGAATCATTGATTTCATCAGTGGATAAATGTTGATATGATATTCATGTCGAAACAGAATTTAATTAGCAGGTATTTGTGAGGCCAAAAGAAATCAACAATACTCAAAAAATCACTTGAGCTGACAATAATCAGCCTTTATGAGAAATACTGCCACAGATTGGCTGAGACTTGGCAAGAGGAGGGATCTAGATTGTTTCCTGATTCCCTTACAAATTAGTCCAAAAACACATTCATCATTTGCGTCATTCCATAACTGTGTTTCTGTTATACAGAGCTTTTGTTTGGGCTACAATCTGCAGCTCGATACAAGGTGAAGAATGCAGCTTGTGTCGTGTTCACTGTTTCCGATCTGTTCTCACGGTCCTTTGAAATTACTGAATTATAACTTAAGAATTGACTAATCTTTTCCCAGCATGCAATGTTAAATGTTCCCCACAATACCACACTCAAACCCTTCAAAGTATCTAACAGACTCGTTCAAACACTCTGGGTACATTTGCACCAGGTACTGGGTACTTGATGGCTCAGTGGTTAGCACTACAGCCTAACAATGCCAGGGATTCGGGTTTGATTCCACCCTCCGCCAACTGGAGACAGAGGGAGAATGTTTCTCCCTCTGGCTCCATGGGTTTCCTCTCACAGACCAAAGATGTGCAGCTGAGGTGGACTGGCCATGTTAAATTGGCTCAAGGTTGCAGGGATGTGCAGGCTAATTGGAGTAACCATGGGAAATGCAGAGTTGCAGGATTGGATTGTGGGTTTGGGTCTGGGTGGGATGCTCGTCAGCGGGTCAGTGCAGAGCCGATAGGCCAAATGGCCAGATTCCACACTGCAGAGATCCTGTGAGATCTCCTTTGAATTAAATTGGATGGTGCTTTTGTTCAAACTCTGTACTGGTCCTTCATCTCATGGTCCTCAGAGATATTCTGCATCTCTTCAAAGCTGTTCAGCAGCAAGATAGCAAGAGCATCTGTTTAAGTCATGTACACCGTCCAGTTAACATCTGTTCCTTTTAGTGCCACTCTGACTTGGTTTGTTCTCAGCTGTTTAATCTCAGTCCTCTCCGTGTGCTGTTAACATGGTATCTCCATGGTATCAGGACCCTCCACATACACTGTCGCGTACTGCACTCCACTACATATACTCAGTTTGAAAAATTAAATGCCATTTGTGGGTTGATTGCAAACACCACTGAGATCCTTCTAGAAACTTCACTGAGGGCCGGGCCTGGCAGGTGGCATCATCTTTTACTTTGGTTACCAAGAAAACTTCACATTCCAAGACCCTGAAATCATAGAGAAAACCTACATTTCAAAAACCAGCCAAGTATCTGGCAGCCATTTTAATGCACAAATGTTTCTTGTTCAGTAATACTGATAAGTTCCAATTTGATTGATATTGCACTGTATTCCTTTCAAGATACAAAAATGTGAATTGTTCTCAAATGATGGATCTTGTAAAACCAATGAGGACATTGGTGAATTATTCACAAACCCCATCATTCAGGATCTAGCAAAACACTCCGTGGGCCTCCCAAAATTGTTCTACTTGAGATTCAATAATGGTGTCCAAAGAAGGATCTAACATTTTTCCGGAAGCCAGATTTCCAGCGGGTATTCCCTGGACTGGGGAATCACTCTCTGGTCCCGAGGACAGCAGTGGAAGAGAAATGGGGAAAGGACACAGCTGAGACTTTCCACTGAACACCGAACCTGAACCTGTGCTCTTCAAAGTTCCCAGAAACATCCTTGAACGTTGACAGTGGGGCTCAGTTGGCTGGAGAGCTGGTTTACAGTGCAGAGTGATGCCAACAGTGTGGGTTCAATTCCTGCATGAATTGAGGTTCCCATAAAGGGCTCTTCTTCTCAACCTCTCCCTTCCCCTGTGCAGGGTGACCCTCAGGTTAAACCAGGACCAGTTGACTCTCTCCACCAATGGAGAGAGCCTGTGGTGACTTTACATTGAACTCATTGAATATTCTCGTCCTCTCTCACTTTCTCCAAATCCTTGCTAATTTTAGTTGGAGGAGAACCATGACAAATACCTCCCTAGTTTCTAATAGGTACAAACATCCACAGGGCTCCCTGCCTTTGAAATGTTCGAGCTCAGTGTTAATTTCCAGCTCCTTCTCCATTATTTACTTTGGATCCATTAGTCCAACACAAGGGCAGGTTGCAATCTGAATCTGACACATTCGAGTCTGAGTCCCAGTCAAGGGAGGAGCAGCTGAGTCACTTTCCCACTGCCCACTTCACAGTGTTTAATCTTCTCATGGATGGGACACAAACAACTCAGAACAGTCAGACTTTGTGTTTCTGATGGAGGTGGAGGATGGGCACAGGTATCTCACCCCATCCAATGTAAGTAATGGATGTTGGTCATTACATTATTTCCCTCGATCCTTGGCCTCCTCCTTCCTCATCTTCAGGATTATTTCCAGTCCATCCCTCACCCTGCTCAGTGAATTGGAGTGACTTCACACAGCTGTATTTCCTCATCTGTGTCCTCTTCTCCCCAACAATCGATTTCTCCACTCACTCCAAATTACTGCCTTCCCTCCTCCCTCAAAATATCCTGTGATACACTTTGGGATGTTTCATTAGTAAAGGTGCTATCTAAATACATGTTGTTGTTGTAGTGTTGCCAGCTCCCCATGCTGTTGCCCATGCACTGTACCAGGTTGTACATTCTCTTGTTGCTGTTCCTGTTGTCAGCAGCAGCAAAGCATCCGATCTCTGCCTTGGACAGACCAAACAGATGGGAAAAATATTGTCTCATTGATTGTAGCTCAGGGTGACCACTCTCTCAGTCAGAGTCATACTTTGTACCCTCGGAATTAAAGATAATCAGGTGGCTGTTTGTTGAAATATTCTTTTCATGAAGATTTATATCCACATTGTATTTGGGTAAACTGCTCATTATTTCTGTGTCCAATGCTTTCCTCCTCCACACAGGACATTCACTGACTGGAATCTCCTCTGAGACTGCCCCAACATTGAAGCTTGGCCCAAGTGTAACTGACTGCATGAGTTCCCTCAGTGATCGATAACATCAGAAGATGGTGCTGCCTTTGACATATTTGGATTCACCTCTTACTTGGCTCAACATTTCCTCCTTCTTGTTTTGAACCATCAAAGGGTAACATTTCCTAAAGGTCTATCTCCAGACCAATATTTGAATATTAATGCCACATTTTTCCATATTTCCAAGTTTACGAGACGGTGCACACAGAGCTCAGCTCCGATTGTTCCAGGAAATCAATAACGCTGGTTATCAATGCAAAAGTACCTGCACAGGCAAATTTCTAGCACATATAGAATTCCCACATTGTGTGTCAGTTTCTCAATGTCCAGGACCCGCAGGCCACAGGTAAGGAGCTGGTATTACTTTATTTATGCTTTTAATCGGAATATGTTTACTATTTAAGTCCAGGTTCACAAAGTCGAATGTGAAATGTAAACCTGCTTGTTTTAATATATTGTCATTACCCAAGTCTTCCTGAATGATAATACATGTTGTGTTAGGAATGCTCAGGGTAATTGTATATTTTTCTGTTTTTGATAAATTTCTGAACATAAATGTATTGATACAATCGAGGTTTTATAATGGAAGGCGGAGAACATTCTGTGTGAAGTATTTTGTGACCCTCTGTCTGTGCACTGTTTCATGGATAGTTGCACAAACTGTTCCTGAATTTCCTGGTCTGTTACTGTCCCTCACGGTTCCTTCCAATACCGACCCTGCCAGGGTTAGTGGGACCTATAGGAGGGTATCACATTGGTGAGGGTGGGATTGGTGCACAACTTTGGGTGTAACTCTGGAACCTGCCGTCCCTGTGTTTTCAGAAGCTCCTACACTGCCCTGTGTAAGATTTGGAATGAGGACTGTATGAACACAGTAATACTCCTTCTACTCTCTGTGGATGTCGGTATGACTCACTCACACAGTCATCCAGTCTGTACAAAGGCTGGGTCTTGGTTCCAGATCAGGATGACTTTCTGAAGAACAGAAATTTCTATCCCCTGTCCATCAAAAGTTCTGAGTCACTGTGTGAACTTTCCAAGACAGTGAGAAAGCAGTATCATTGGAATTAGAATTGCAGGGTCACAGTTTTGTTCAGTGGACGGCTGACTAGACTGATATTTGTGTCTCACAATGATGAGGGTCCTGAGTACACCCCAATGTGAGTGATTTAGGGCAGAGGGCAGTGGATGCTTCTTCCACAGATCTAGAGGCTGTGGTGTGAACATGAAGTGAATGCAGTCTAACTGTCCGTGTTGCTGAGGTCTCACATGGATTCACCATTACATTTTGACCTCTCCATTGAATACTATGTTGTCAGGGGGATCTATCTGGCCCACTGCCCAAATTCAGACAAACATCAGTCAGGCCATTTTTCTCTTGACCATGCAGTGCTGCTCATGGAGCTGCTGGTTTTACACACTGTACTTTAACCCCAGTATCCCCAAGAAGATGTTGGTGTAAGGGGAACATGTCGATAATTCTGGTGTCATCTGTGAGGTGGTCAGTGCAATTTTAACATTGAATGTGTGTGTAAAGCCCACCCTCCATATTGGACAATTAGCTCCTGGCTGGCAACGGCTGTAGATTTTGTTTTCATTTTGCTGCTTATGCAGGTTATTCCTGATGTTTATCATTTGATGAATCAACAAGTTATTTCCATGACCAATCTTAGCCTATTTGATGAGTATTTTAATTGAGGTGTGGTAGAGACAGGGGCTGTAGAATTCCACTCCAGCCCATTCCTATCAGGGCAGATGTGTGGACATGTTATGGGTGAGCTGGAAATATACAGCAGATTCTGACATGAAAACAGCCTCATTGGCTGATTTGATGCATGTCCTACCAACGTGGAGACCAGTCAATGCCCTCCCCTAATCACTCCGAGCTGGTGGACAATGAGCCAACACCCAACAAGGTCATTTAAACAGACAGCCATCCAATGGCCACTCAGCACTCAGGTGCTTTGACTGAGTTTTGTTGTTGCAAAGTTTGTGGATGCCCTGTAGTAACCTTTAAATGTGAAGGTCTAGCTGAGCGATGGGTGATCCAAACACTTTACGGCCTCCTGTTGATTGTGCAGTCTGATTCAGTGCTGGGCTGCACACTGACATTAGTGAAGTGAGGAGACAGTCTGTAGTTTGCATGCTGCCTGTCTCAATGAGAACAAATGTAGACTCATCATAAATTGTAATTCCTGTTTTCTACAATGGAAGTTTCCTCACTGGAAGTTTTCATCCACAGTCAGTTATTTAGTTGAAGCCGTACTCTGTGTTCTTTCTGACAGATTCGTACCTGAGGGACATTAACAATATCTCCCTGGAAATATCATTTCCAATTGAGCAGTTTGGGTTTCTCTAGCCTTACCATGTTTCAAATATTATTAATATATTCCTTTTGAACATTGTTTAACGAATGAATGTGTTGGCTTTTGGTGACAAGATGCAACTCAGAAATCCAAGGAAGATTTGACTAGTGTAGTATAAAACCCTCGCTTTAAAATTTTAAACAGTTACATTCTTATGTCTGACCATACACCCCTGTGCTGTATTGAGTAGTTATTTTCATATTGTTCAGACCATTGAAATTGGTTTGTTCAGTATCATTCTGAAACCCCTTACTAAATGCTCCATCCCAGTTCAGTTCTTCCATTACACACCTTTTTATCTATTGTTCATTCCTTTACAGAATGCTTGTGATGTCGACAGCATTGACATTAGTGGAATTAACAGTAACTGGTGTCACAATGAGGCAGCTGGTCTTGCTGGGTTAAACTTTCACCAATATACCATCCCCACTCCTTAACTAAAAACCCTCAGCATTAACCCCAACTCCCAAATCCCAGCCCAAAACCCAATTTACATCAGTCATCCTGATTTCCAACCTAAACTCCTAATCTGAACTAATAACCTCTGACCCTATTCCCAATTTCACAATTGACCCACTTACTCCAAATTTTCCCCCAAACCTATATGTTGCCAGTAGCAGGTATGTCGGTCATGGTCTGGATAATCATGTGTGTTTTAAATTGATTATTCATCTATTTGCCCAGTAATTGTGGCTGGTCTGATTCCTGCCCTAAATATTCTGCAGTGGTGTACTTTGATTCTCTCTTTTCCATAACGTTTGGTCCTGAAAGATTAAAAACATGAGGAGAATGAAGATTAGGGTTGTACGATGGCTGCAACATTATTGTGACTCCTTCCCTGCTCATCCAGAACCACCTGGGGAGGGGAAGGAGAGTATTTAAAACAGAGAATGATGGGTGGTATTGGGCAGGGGGATTAGCTTCACATCACCCAAACAAAGAGATGGTGGGCGGAGGGAGAGTGTCATTTGGGTGAATGCTGGATCAAATGTCACATTAACTCCCTGGGTCACAAGCTTTTCCACAGTAATACCCAAGCCAGCTCTGGGATTATGTGAAAACCTGAGGGAATTACAACCCAAATCTATATCTGAAGAATTGATGGAACATGACAATCAATTCAAATTGATTAATTCCAAACATTTCTGTTCACTTTTGAGCTCAAACTACCTGTATTTTTATTTCTGGTCTCTGATCTCCTCAGACCATGAACTAACAAGGACAGATGAGCTGCCCTCAGCCTCTATCAGTCCCTGTTTCACTTGGTCACTCACAGCTGAGTCCCAGCAGCCTGACAACTCCATCTGAGGATTTCTCTCCATCAAAATCTCAATAATTTCCCCCAAAATTCACCGATCACAGTGATTTCAAATGGGAGCTCCATCCTGTCAATTGGTGTCACTGGGTGTTGGGACAATGACAGGTCATCATTTAACTCCATGTAATTTTGCATGTTTTGGATGTAACCATCATTTGTGTGATCCTCACCCTGTGCTCTCATATTCACAATGTTGATTTTCCAGAGGAGGAACCCAGTGGAAGATGCCTCTCAAAACCAGCTCCTTTCACAGACTGATCAACTGTCACTGCCTTCTGTTATGTTTCTTCAGCTTTCACATTGGGAAAGGTAATTCATTTCTCAGCACTTCCTTTGTTTCACTTCTTTTAAATTCCCCAGTTTATTTTCAATGCTGTATGAGGCTGGTGACCCAATGCAATGGATTGTGCATGTACCTCAGTATGAACATTGGTCAGAGCTTTACTGTACAAACACCGTTAATAGAAGGTAAAGTAATAAATTAAGACAATTGCAGTGATAAAGGAATTAGCTGAATGTGGCAGTACGTAATGGTAATGACAAAGATGGGCAATCAACCTTTCACCTCTAACATCAGTTTGTTATACCTGAGACCTTTCAGAGAGTAACACGGTTGACAAAAAGGAAAAACATGAATCTAAAATGGCTGCAGGGGCCACCTGCCCAAAGGTTGGCAAGATTCATGAAACCCATTCGTATGAAACAATCAATCTGTTGTGAAATTACCATTTTATTTGAAGAAATGTAACGAGCAACCATTCAGAGATTTTTACTCCCCATTTAGTACAGTTGTGAGTGTTGCTTTAATATTTTGGGAGATGCAAGAGTTACCAATCAATCAGACTGGTTGAAAAAAACAAAGGATCGTGACTCTAGAATACACACTGAACTGTATTTCAACAGCTGCTTTTCAGCATCAGGACTGAGAGAATGAAAAGTGAATTTGTGTAGCAAGAGCTGGAATTCTCTCTCCCCCTTTCTGTTTCTAACATTATCTCAGAAACAGCACCCAGTGAAAAAGTAAATTCGAGAAACAACTGTTCACCAAGAATTCAAAGATCTACAGACTCTGAATTGTTGAGGATAAAAGTCACTAAACTCTGATTTCAGGTTAAAAGTTAACATCACAAGGAGTCTAAAGGCTCCTTAACTGCATGAACATTATTCCTGTCTATTTTGAACTTTCTACCTCTGTGTATGTGTGTGTTAATTTTAATGATTGGTTCGAGAATTAAGTGAGTCATAAAAGTCCTCTTTTCATTCAAGAAAATTTTGATAATGGACTCCTTCATTTTGTAGTGATTGTTAATTTTGTTTTGATTGAAAGACCATGACTGTTTGCTGAACAAAATAGATAAATGTTTTGGCAGCTGAGTAATAGGAGTGAAAAAACAGGGAGTTGATTCCCTTCACACACCTGGTTATAACAACTTCAAAAGCTGAATAAAAAATTGGAAAAATACATTTATCCTCCTGAATCCTGAAACTTCCTCCAGTCAAAGTCCAATAAGCTCTCCAGCAGCGAAGTCATTCAGTTTGGTGAAAGGCCTCCTCAGTGAGCAGGATGTGACATGAGATTCTGTTCCTGACCTTCTTCCTTGCTGACAGGCTCAGGCTGAGGAAGGGAACAGACACGTCAGGAGGAGGGAATATTGTGAACTCTCTGAACATGCGATCCCCTTTCAGTGCAAAATCTCAGGCAAGCTCATTTCATCAAAGTTACAGATTAAACTCACAGTTTCACTTTGCTGTTCGGTAATATCTATTGCCTTTACATTTCCTGATCCCTTTTCCAAGGTTCTGTTTTGGAAGAGCTATAACTTTCTCCATCTCAGTGTTGGCAAGATCAAAACCTTTGACTGTGGCTTCATTTATCACACAACTTGATAAGTTGGTGGAGGATTGAGGAAACAGGTCAAACGGTTATATATTTTCATGCGTATACAAGGACAGCGAGTCAGATCATGAAATGTAAAATCAACTTTCCTGGGTTACAGCCAACTCCCAGCTTTATACAACATATTACAACATTATTTATGACACAGACACTGTGTGTTCTTCACCCAAGGATGGATGAATGTTGCTGATAATATGGCTCCTGTGTTTCAAGCTGCCTGTGTACATCCGTGATTCCTGTTTGCTTGGGATGATTAAAATTTAATCCCTAACTAACTGAAATTTATTCAACCCCTTCACCTGATCACACATATTTATTAACCTGCTCCTCAATTCACCCTGTCTCCGTGACAACAGGAGGGAAAAGAAATTGTTCCCCAACTCAGTGTCCCATTTACCTCTGATTTGAGGTTCTGAACCCACATCCTCCCTATCACAAAGACTCCCTGTGTACACATCTGTAATGTCCTCATTTCTGCTCTGACCTCATATCATTTGTAGCTGATCCTCTTTCTCAACTCTTTGACAGCTCCATCCTCCTGAATCTCCTCGTCTGCCTCCCCCCTGAGACCTTGTGTTAACCTGCGTTCACCCTGTTGGTGTCTGTTTGAATTTTATATGTCTGGAGGAGACCCCTGTTATGATCGCAGCTGATGTTGTTACTGGATAAGTCAGAGCTCAAACTCAAATCCAGCTTGATAGATCACATCACGTGAAGGGGATCGAATTGGCTGAAGATTGGCATCTGTAATGGTGGGCACACCTGGAGGAGGCCAAGATGGATCATCCACTTGGCAGTTCTGGCTGAAGGTTGCTGTGAATGCTTCAGACGTATGTTTTGAGCTGATGTGCTGGCCTCTTCCATCATTGAGGTTGGGGAGGTTTGTGGAGGCTCCTCTTCCTCCAGTGAGTTAATGGTCCACCATTATTCATGACTGGGTGTGGCTGGACTGCAGAGCTTCAATCAGTTCCATTGGCTGTGGGATTGCTCGGCTCTGTCTATCAGTTGCTGCTTATGTTGTTTGGTATGTAAGTAGTCCTGTATTGTAGCTTCACCAGGTTGACACCTCACCTTCAAGTATGCCAGGTGCTGCTCTTGGCATGACCTCCTGCACTCTCCATTGAACCCAGGTTGATTCCCTGGCTTGATGGTACTGGTTGATTAGATTAGATTAGATTAGATTACTTACAGTGTGGAAACAGGCCCTTCGGCCCAACAAGTCCACACCGACCCGCCAAAGCGTAATTCACCCATACCGCTACATTTACCCCTTTACCTAACACTACGGGCAATTTAGCATGGCCAATTCACCTGACTTGCACATCTTTGGACTGTGGGAGGAAACCGGAGCCCCCGGAGGAAACCCACGCAGACACGGGGAGAACGTGCAAACTCCACACAGTCAGTCGCCTGAGTCGGGAATTGAACCCGGGTCTCTGGCGCTGCGAGGCAGCAGTGCTAACCACTGTGCCACCGTGCCGCCCACTAAGTGGGGGATATGCCAGGCCATCACTTTGCGGATTGTGCTGCAGTGCAATTCTGCTGCTCTTGATGACCCTCAGTGCCTCAAGGATGCTCAGTCTTGAGTTGCTAGATCGGTTCGAACTCTGTCCCATTTAGCACAGTGATAGTGCCACACAGACACGGGAGGTAATTCTCAATGTGAAGGCAGGACTTTGTCTCCACAGGGACTGTGTGCTGCTCACTCTTGTGATACTGTCATGGGCAGATGCATCTGTAGCTCCCAATATTGTGCCCTTGCCCCCCTCAGTGCTTCCTCCAAGTGCTGTCCCAATTCATCAGCCGATGGGTGGATGGTCCATGGTTATTGGCAGGAGGTTTCTTTGCCCAAGTTTAACCTGATGCCATGAGACATCACTGGGAGTTCATAACATTTTAGCCTTTTTATCTGCTCCCCTTTTCGCTATTTGCTGAGCCCCATTCAAAAGTGGTTTGTTCACTCACAAGCATTGGTTAGATTCAAAACATGGAGACGTGGATTGGTGGCATCGGTTGTGAGCTTTTGATGATAAACTTCTCTGTAATTAGTTTCAGTGGTCTGGCAAAACATGACTCCATCTTTATATAATCCTGACCAATAAAAATGTTTTAATATTTTAACCTGCGTTTTATGAATACCAATGAGACCTTACAACGGCATCAAAGTTTTGTTTGCGAACCCTCCAGTGAAGGGCCTTGGAACATTTTATTCCTCTAAAGGTGCTATGAAAATAGAAGTTGTTGTTGTTACTGATGATCAATTCCTGATTATGCAATTGGTGTGGAATTTCCCTCAATTTTCCAGCAAATTCACAGTATTGATTTAATAAGCTTCTGAGAAAATTTCTCAGGTGTTGATTAATGCTTACCTTGTGATTGTATTTGCAGCAATAGTTGGTGCTGAGTTTACAGTTTGTGGATACCTGAACAGTCACATTAATAAATCTCATCACTACATTGGCCCAGACCCGTGTTCATTGAAAGTGTCTGTAAAGAAAACAGGCTTAGAAATAGAAGCTCATCTCATTGGGAATGGTTCATCTTCCTGGACACAAGATCCTGCAGCACCTACACCTGCAGCTTCATCAGAAATCTGCATCACCTGGAAAGGATCCGTTGGCCAACTCTACATAACCCGTGGTGATATTGGAAAGTCGTATCTAACTGCCATGTCCACTGGAGGGAAATGTTGTCAACATTTCACTCTCACCAATAGCAGTTCACACAAGAGTTCACCGTTGCTGAGAGACATTATTTACATAAATCAGTCAGACTTCAGTCCAGTTCACATGGAAAATGCTTCTTATTTGGAATTTACTGGGTCTGAAGGAGCATGTGGTGAGTAGAATAATAACTGACACATTGTGAATCACAGATATGTGACTCTATGACTCTATTTATCACAGATAAAGAATAAAATAGAAACATAGGCCCAGGCTTTCTCTGTTTCTCCCACAACCACAGGACGAGGAAAGTGTGAGTGGGGGGTGTGTGCTGCTCCCTGTCTTCAGAGATATCCCCAGTCAATGGGGAGGGGGAGATGGGAGGCCCGGGCTATATTATGGAGCACCAGATGAACACTAAAAATAAAACTTTTGATTCTATAAATAATGATAATTGTACATCGCAACACAATTAATTTCATGACCTGCTTAATGAAAAGGATCGATGGCTTTAAACCCAGGTTGTGGAATATGCATTTCTTTAAGCTTTAGAGTATATTTCTCACAGGTAAACTACTCCCAGTATTACAGGAATATTAGTTCCTGTCCAGCTAGATTTGGCAATGTCTGTTCTAACCAGATTCAATTGTAATCTGATAAAACTGAAAGGTTTTTGGTGAAGTTTTTAATTAGATGATTAATAATAATCACAGCAGATGTGAAGATTTCAGCAATTTATCAGGACCCACATAAAAAGTTTAATGTTCCCGATGCTCTATCAGGACCACAAGTGATTTACTTTCCCAATCCCAAGCTTCCTTTCTCCTTTCCTTGTATTGTTCCTGTTTCTGATGCAGTACCTTTCACTCGGGAGAAAGATCTGGCTGGACATCATTGAGTTGCCACGTACATGCAGTTTCCCTCTCCCCAGATACTGCAGGCCTGCTGGGTAGTTCCAGCATTTCCTGTTAGTGTTTCACAATTTTAATTGTACTGTTCAGGTTAGAATTCGACACAAAGATGGATATGTGTGTACAGAAAGCCTTTTTAACATCAAGCTGCAATTTGCAAACATATACATAATATCTCAAAGTTTGAAATATTTTCCTGATATTGAGATGATGAGTTTCCCTCTTCTTTCTCACTGTCCCTTTCCTATTAGAATCACCATTGGCTGATTTCATAAATCAGAAAAACAAATTGACTGACCTCACAAGGAAAGGACAATTGAAACTAAATGATGCTCGCTATGCAATGTTACTGGCCAACAGGATCCTGGGGCAATGTGATGGGAACATTTCAGTCGGGTAAGTGCTGACAACTTGAAGTTGAAAACAATGTTTAAAAGTTGATGTGGTGAGGGGACACATTTTAGACGTATTTTATCCAAGGATTAAACAGATCCACTGCCAGGTTTTGGTTCCTTCCTGCTTCAGTAACGTGTCTGCGAGGAGTGTTCGTCTAGTTTGAAGGTTTGTGATAAGTGAATAAAATTTGTTGTGTAAAATGCACTGCTGCTTTTTTCAACTTCAATCTTTTGTCTTACCAGTAAAATTCCTGAAATGCTAAAGTGCATTTTGATGTGTGCTTAGTTCAAACATTTTAATTAAAAATGAGCCTGAACAGTGTATTCTGCCATTTCATACAAACTGACACATTTTGTACTGACTGGATACTGCCAGACTCTCTGGCCTGTGGTGCTTTTTAGCAGCAGAGGGAGAGGCAGGAAGGGACGCCCGCCCCATAGTTAGCATCACACTGAAGCAGTTTGGGAAGGGTGTCCCACAGTCAGCCTCGCACTGAAGCAGTCTGGGCCGCTTCTCGGCCTTTTGGCTCGGAATATGTGTAGTCCCTGAGGACCAGAGGAAGAGATTCTGCTCAAGTGCTGCAGGTTCGGCGCGGCAGACGTGTACTGGCGGGGGAGATACCATGGAGGTCGTGTTGCGAGTCATCAGAGCTAATGGAGATCATCGCTGGACCGTGATAGGATGTTGGAGGTTTATTTGGTTATGCTGACCTGCTCTTGGTGGATCTTCATGCTGGCTTCGGCCTAATGCCAATTCAGGTACTGGCAGCCCAGGCCAGGGCATTCGCAACACAGTCAGGGTGTCTGTGAAGAAGGTGGAGGAGTGCACACTGGTCGATCGGACGGTGTTTATTAAGAAGATTTTGCTGGAGTGCTGTGGGTTCGATGCAGCGGATGTGTACTGCCTGCAGGATTTCCCTGGGGCAAGCTATTTTGACGTGACCTTCAGGAGCATGAAGAATTGCGAGCAGCTCCTGAAGGTCTTCAAGGAGAAGGAAGGGGAACCTCTGTTCTCCATCTTGTCGGTGGTCCCGTTGTGTGTACTTCCTGCGCAGAGGAGTCGGGTTGTTACAATCCATATGTACAACCCCCACGTCCCAGCAGCAGATGTCCTGACCTTCCTGAGAAGAGGGAGAAAGCACCGATGTGGTCGATCCTTTCGGAATCTGGACCAGCAAGCGGCAGATCAGGGTAACCCTGAGGGTCGATGCCAGTGGGAACATCCTCCACCCACCCACGAGCTTTGCCATCGGTGGAAGCAGAGGTTACCTGACATACGCAGGGCAGCCAAAAGTGTGCCGAACCTGCGGGAGGTCAGGCCACATGGCGACGGATTGTAAGGTGACCGTCTGCCGATACTGCAAGCAGGAAGGCCACTCGACCAAGGAATGTAAGGAGGCCAAGAACTGTAATCTGTGCGGAGAGGCGGGCCACATGTACAAGGCCTGCCCAAGACGAGGGGCCGCCACCTACGCACAGATGGCCGGAGGTGGCAACACGAGCCGTGGACCGCATCAGACCAGCAAGGTACCACAAACCAGCACGGGAACGGTGTCTGGAGGCACCCAGAGGAAGGGCAGGCTGTAGCGGAGCAGACGGCAGACAGCGGGGAGGTGCAGCAGCCGATCCAAGCTCCTTCAGGACAGACGGAGGAAATGGAAGAGAAGGGAACAAAGGAGGCAGAGGATTGGATTACTGTGAAAAGCAGGAAGAGGAAACCTCGCCAGGCCCCCAAAGCCACCCAGCAAAGGGGGAAGCGACACCTACACGACGAGGATACAGGCAACTTTTCCGACGGTGAGGATGGGCGCAAGGAGTGTCGTCACCAGAGGAAGAGACAGAGCGCCGCGAGGAAAAAGGAGGGCAGCACCGCCCAAGCAGGAAAAGACCATCCCTCTGAGGGGATGGGTAAAGGCCTCCCCCCACCCGGTGAGAACCATGAGGTACCCACCGGCCCACAGCTCCAGGTAACGTCCTGTGACAGCCCCGCAGTCAGACAGAGAACTGGACGGTGCGGACCCTGGGCCCGACCCGAAGACACCAGAGCGGGGAAATGGCCCCAGCGTGGAGCCGGACAGCTACCTCAGCCCTGGGAAGGTCCAGCAATTTGCCGTCACCACAGGGATGCACACAGCTACCCCAGAGGGGCAAGACCAGCAGCAAATGGACACTGGTAACCTCACAAACTGTTAAAATGGGAATAAAAATTGCCAGTATCAATGTGCATAGCATCAAATCGGCTACGCGATGTGTTTCTACGATGGCCTTCCTGGCCAACGTTAAAGCCGACGTCCTGTTTCTGCAGGAGTGTGGGATACCGCACCTCAGCAGCTATAGGAGATGGTCGAGCTTGTGGGCCCATGGGCTGTCAGTTTGGTCGGGGGGCAACAATAGACGCGCCTCCGGCCTGGGTATCCTGTTGCGGGGAGGCAACTTCACCATCTCCGAGGTTAAGGAGATGGGCGGGCGCCTCCTCGTCACCGACGTCATGTACAGGAATGCTCCCCTGAGACTGATTAATGTGTACGCCCCAGTGGGTAAGAGTGAACGGTTGGCCGTCCTGCAGCAGCTTCCACTGTTACTGGCTACGTCCAGGCCGGTCATTCTGGCCGGAGACTTCAACTGGATCATTGATGCAGATGGACAATCCGGCGGGGGGGGGACAGTAAACTGGACACCACGTCCAGAGCCCTGATGGACACGGTAAAAGATGCCAAGCTGCACGACGTCTTCAGCGCCCCTGTAGATGGAGCGCAGCGTAGATACACCTGGTCACGGGCAGACGGGTCTATCCGCTCAAGAATAGATTACCTGTTTGTGTCTCGAACGCTCTCGGTCAGATCCACTGATGTCAAGCCGGTGTTCTTCTCCGACCACTGCCTCCTGCTGGCCGACTGTCACCTATAGGAAGAGCAGCGGGCTGGTAAGGGAACATGGAAGCTGAATACCAAGCTGTTGACCCCGGGAAACATTGAGGAGCTCAAGAGGGACTATGCAGGTTGGAGAACCGTGAAGCCCCTCTTTGAGTCCCCAGCGGACTGGTGGGAAACAGTAAAAGGGAACATCAAGAGGTTCTTCATCCTCAAAGGTGTTCAGGAGGCGAGAGAGAGGCGGGGAAAACTGTCCCAGCTCCAGGAAAGTATGCAGAACCTGCTCCTGCTGCAGACAATGGGGGTGGATGTCACGGAGGGCCTCGAGGAGGTGAAGGGCCAGCAAGCCTCGCTCTTTACCTCGGAGGCCTCCAAGATAATCGTCCAGTCCAGGGTCCGCTCGGTGGAGCAGGACGAGATGTGCTCATGTTTCTTCTTCCAGAAGGTGCACAAAGAGAGCTCTGTGCTCAGCAGCCTGAAGGAAGAAGATGGCTCGGTAACGTCATCTCAGGCTTGTCATGAGGATTAGTAAATCCTTCTATGCCAGTCTGTATGACGCGAAGCCGACCGACAGCGCGGCCTCCCAGTCGTTCCTGTCCTCTATCACGGAGGTCTTAGACGACAGAACACGGCAGAGGCTGGACCAGCCACTATCTCTGGACGAGCTGACCAAGGCCCTCGAGTCCTTCGAAAAGAATAAAACTCTCGGAAGCAACGACTTACCGGTCGAGCTCTATTCCGCTCTGTGGGACTTGATTGGCCAGGACCTGCTGGAGGTGTATGTCAGTATGCTTCGGGCAGGTACCATGAGTGAATCCATGAGGAAAGGCATCATCACCCTCATCTACAAGGGGAGAGGGAAGAAATCAGAAATTGGAGACCAATCTCACTATTGAATGCAGATTACAAAATTTTGTCAAAGGTTATCGCCAACTGGGTCAGGTCTGTTCTGGGGTCGGTGATTCACCCTGACCAAACCTGTGCTGTACCGGGCAGGAAGATCGCTGAGAGTCTCGTGCTCCTCAGGGATACAATCGCCTACGTGCAGGACAGAGGGTTGGACACCTGCCTGATCAGTCTGGACCAGGAGAAAGCCTTTGACAGGATATCACACACGTATATGAGGGATGTTCTCTCCAAAATGGGCTTTGGGGAGGGAATCTGCAATTGGATCAGACTGCTCTACACCAACATTGTCAGTGGAGTCTCAATCAATTGGTGGGAATCAGATAGCTTCCCAGTCAGATCTGGAGTCAGGCAGGGCTGCCCTCTCTATCCTGCCTTGTTTGTGTGCTGCATAGAGCCATTTGCTGAGTCCATCAGGAAGGATGCGAGCCTGAGAGGGGTGACTATTCCTGGCAGCGGGGGCCTGCAGGTTAAGGCCTCCCTGTACACGGATGACATCGCCGTTTTCTGCTCCACTGTCCTTGCGCAGACTCATGTGCATATGTGACCAGTTCGAACGGGCCTCAGGGGCCAAGGTAAACTGAGGCAAGAGCGAGGCCATGCTCTTTGGGAAGCTGGATTCTGGGTTATCCAAGATGGAGGATGGGAAAAATTTCTGGCTGTAAGAGCTGCTCCTTTTTTTTGAGGTATTTAGGTGTTGGAGGTGATTTCCTCGAATTCCAGGAGCAGCAATTACTGTTTTATACGCTGTTGCATTGTTTTGGAACTTTTGAAAAAAAAGTCAAAACAACAGCAGATTAAAAGGGAGAAGAGCAGACAAAGGAAGCACATGGTGAGGACAGTGCAGGAGAGAGAGAGAGAGAGACTGAGAGAGAGAACCTGCACAGTTACTGCCTTTGCTGTTTGAATTCGTGTGTGGCTGGACATCGGAGTGCATCTGGGAAAATTAACAAACAGTGAAATTCACAACTAATCTTGGAGGAACTATTGGGAAAAGTTCACAACACAGAAGCAGATAAGTTAATTGTTGTTTTAAGTCTGTCCAAGAGAAAGGCTGCAGTAGTGAGTATAGTGGATTCAATCTTGATTATATGTTTTTGGAGATAAGTCTCTTGATTAAACTTATTTTTTTAAGTCATAGCTATTAATTTAACCTTGCGCAGTGTTTGTAGAGGAATAAGATGGTGTTATTTTCTGGGTCTGTAGATTGTGAAGGAGCCTTTGCAGTGATATGTACTTCTTGTCAGATGTGGGAGTTTAAAGCGAGTATAAGGGTTACTGCGGATTATATCTGCCATAAAGGCTGTTGGATGCGAATCTTATCAGATCGAGTGGATCGGATGGAGAGACAGATAGAAGCGATGAGGAATTTGCAACAGCAACAATATGTGATGGACGGCAGTTATAGGAAGGGGGGAAAGTCTCAGATACAGTCACATAGATGGGTTAACTCCAGGAAGGGTGAGAGAGGTCAGCACCTAGGGCAGGAGTCTTTTGTGGATATACCCATTTCAAACAGGTATGCTGTTTTGGAAAATGTAGGGGGTGATGGATTCTCAGGGGAACGTAGCATGAACAGCCAGGTTTCTGGTACTGAGACTGATTCTAATGCAACGAGGGGTACGTTGGCTTCCAAGAGCTCAATTGTGTTAGGGGATTCTGTAGTCAGATGTAGAGACAGACGTTTCTGTGTCCAGCAGAGAAAAAGCAGAATGGTGTGTTGTTTCCCTGGTGCCAGGATCAAGGATGTCTCAGAGAGAGTGCAGACGGGGAGAGGGGCCAGCAGGAGGTCATTGTCCACATTGGAATCAATGACATTGGAAGGGAAAAGGTTGAGACTCTGAAGGGAGATTACAGAGAGTTAGTCAGAAATGTAAAAAGGAGGTCCTCAAGGGTAGTAATATCTGGATTACTCCTGGTGCTACGAGCTAGTGAGGGCAGGAATAGGAGGATAGAGCAGATGAATGCATGGCTGAGGAGCTGGTGTATGGGACAAGGATTCACATTTTTGGATCATTGGAATCTCTTTTGGGGTAGAAGTAACCTGTACAAGAAGGACAGATTGCACCTAAATTGGAAGGGGACTAATATACTGACAGGGAAATTTGCTAGAACTGCTTGGGAGGCTTTAAACTAGTAAGGTGGGGGGGTGGGACCCAGGGAGATAGTGAGGAAAGAGATCGATCTGAGACCGGTACAGCTGAGAACAGAAGTGAGTCAAACAGTCAGGGCAGGCAGGGATAAGGTAGGACTAATAAATTAAACTGCATTTATTTCAATGGGAAGGCAGATGAACTCAGGGCATGGTTAGGAACATGGGACTGGGATATCATAGTAATTACGGAAACATGGCTCAGGGATGGGCAGGACTGGCAGCTTAATATTCCAGGATACAAATGCTACAGGAAGGATAGAAAGGGAGGCAAGAGAGGAGGGGGAGTGGCATTTTTGATAAGGGATAGCATTACAGCTGTGCTGAGGGAGGATATTCCTGGAAATACATCCAGGGAAGTTATTTGGGTGGAGCTGAGAAATTAGAAAGTGATGATCACCTTATTGGGATTGTATTATAGACCCCCCAATAGTCAGAGTGAAACTGAGAAATAAACTTGTAAGGAGATCTCAGCTCTCTGTAAGAATAATAGGGTAGTTATGGTCAGGGATTTTAACTTTCCAAACATCGACTGGGACTGCCATAGTGTTAAAGGTTTAGATGTAGAGGAATTTCTTAAGTGTGTACAAGACAATTTTCTGATTCAGTATGTGGATGTACCTACTAGAGAAGGTGCAAAACTTACCTACTCTTGGTAAATAAGGCAGGGCAAGTGACTGAGGTGTCAGTCGGGGGAGCACTTTGGGGCCAGCGACCATAATTCTGTTTGGTTTAAAATAGTGATGGAAAAGGATAGACCAGATCTAAAAGTTGAAGTCCTAAATTGGAGAAAGGCCAATTTTGCCGGTATTAGGCAAAAACTTTCAAAACTGAGTGGAGGCAGATGTTCGCAGGTAAAGGGACGGCTGGAAAATGGGAAGCCTTCAGAAATGAGATAACAAGAATCCAGAGAAAGTATATTCCTGTCAGGGTGAAAGGGAAGGCTGGTAGGTAGAGGGAATGCTGGATGACTAAAGAAATTGAGGGTTTGGTTAAGAAAAAGAAGGAAGCATAAGTCAGGTATAGACAGGATGGATCGAGTGAATCCTTAGAAGAGTATAAAGGAAGTAGGAGTATACTTAAGAGGGAAATCAGGAGGGCAAAACGGGGACATGAGATAGCTTTGGCAAATAGAATTAGGGAGAATCCAAAAGGTTTTTACAAATATATTAAGGACAAAAGGGTAACTAGGGAGAGAATAGGGCCCCTCAAAGATCAGCAAGGCGGCCTTTGTGTGGAGCCACAGAAAATGGGGGAGATATTAAATAATATTTTGCATCAGTATTTACTGTGGAAAAGGATATAGAAGATAAAGACTTTAGGGAAATAGATGGTGACATCTTGCAAAATGTCCAGATTATAGCTGAGGAAGTGCTGGATGTCTTGAATCGGTTAAAACTGGATAAATCCCCAGGACCTGATCAGATGTACCCGAGAACTCTGTGGGAAGCTAGAGAGGTGATTGCTGGGCCTCTTGCTGAGATATTTGTATCATCGATAGTCACAGGTGCCGGAAGACTGGAGGTTGGCAAACGTGGTGCCACTGTTTAAGAAGTTGTGGTTCTGTTCGCCGAGCTGGGAATTTGTGTTGCAGACGTTTCATCCCCTGTCTAGGTGACATCCTCAATGCTTGGGAGCCTCCTGTGAAGCGCCTCTGTGGTGTTTCCTCCGGCATCTATTGTGGTTTGTACCTGCCGCTTCCGGTTGTCAGTTCCAGCTGTCCGCTGTAGTGGTCGGTATATTGGGTCCAGGTCGATGTGCTTATTGATTGAATCTGTGGATGAGTGCCATGCCTCTAGGAATTCACTGGCTGTTCTCTGTTTGGCTTGTCCTATAATAGTAGTGTTGTCCCAGTTCAACTCATGTTGCTTGTCATCTGAGTGTGTGGCTACTAAGGATAGCTGGTCATGTCATTTCGTGGCTAGTTGGTGTTCATGGATATGGATTGTTAGCTGTCTTCCTGTTTGTCCTATGTAGTGTTTTGTGCAGTCCTTGCATGGGATTTTGTATACTACGTTGGTTTTGCTCATGCTGGGTATCGGGTCCTTTGTCCTGGTGAGTTGTTGTCTGAGAGTGGCTGTTGGTTTGTGTGCTGTTATGAGTCCTAGTGGTCGCAGTAGTCTGGCTGTCAGTTCAGAAGTGTTCTTGATGTATGGTAGTGTGGCTAGTCCTTTGGGTTGCGGCATGTCCTCGTTCTGTTGTCTTTCCCTTAGGCATCTGTTGATGAAATTGCGGGGGTACCCGTTTTTGGCGAATACATTGTAGAGGTGTTCCTCTTCCTCTTTTTGCAGTTCTGGTGTACTGCAATGTGTTGTGGCCCTTTTGAACAGTGTCTTGATGCAACTTCTTTTGTGTGTGTTGGGGTGGTTGCTTTCGTAGTTTAGGACTTGGTTTGTGTGTGTGGCTTTCCTGTGTACCTTAGTGGTGAATTCTCCGTTCGGTGTTCTCTGTACCATCACGTCTAGGAATGGGAGTTGGTTGTCCTTTTCTTCCTCTCTAGTGAATCGGATTCCTGTGAGTGTGGCGTTGATGATCCGGTGTGTGTTCTCTATTTCTGTGTTTTTAATGATTACAAAGGTGTCAACCACATATCTGACCCAGAGTTTGGGTTGAATTTGCGGCAAGACTGTTTGTTCTAACCTTTGCATTACCGCTTTTGCTATGAGCCCAAAGATGGGTGAGGAGGAAGTGAGGTCTGCAGATGCTGGAGATCAGAGCTGGAAATGTGTTGCTGGAAAAGCGCAGCAGGTCAGGCAGCATCCAGGGAATAGGAGAATCGACGTTTCGGGCATAAGCCCTTCTTCAGGAATGGAAAGCCCATGGGTGTGCCGTTGGTTTGTTCATATATTTGGTTGTTGAATGTGAAGTGTGTTGTGAGGCACAGGTCCAGTAGTTTGAGTATGCCGTCTTTGTTGATAGGTTCCCCGTCTTGTTGTCTGTTCTGTATGTCCAGCAGATTGGCTATTGTTTCTCTGGCTAGGGTTTTGTCGATAGAGGTGAACAGTGCCGTTACATCGAATGAGACCATGGTTTCTTCCTTGTCTATGTGTATATTTCTGATGATGTCCAAGAATTCCTGTGGGGATTGTATAAAGTGTCTGGATCCGCTGATCAGGTGTTTCAGTTTTTGCTGTAGTTCTTTAGCCAGTTTGTGTGATGGTGTCCCTGGTAGTGATACTATGGGTTGAGTGGGATGTTTAGTTTGTGCACTTTAGGTTGGCATACAATCTGGGAGTGTTGTTGCTTTCAGGTTTCATTCTCTGTAGGTCAACCCTGGTTACCTGTCCGTTTTTTTGTAGGTTCCTCAGTGTGTTGTTTATCTTATTGGTGATAACAACGAGCACCCGAGCTACAAATCTTCTCCCAAACTTTGAACTGTTTAAGAAGGGCGGTAAAGACAAGCCAGAGAACTATAGACCGGTGAGCCTGACCGTGGTGGCGGGCACGTTGTTGGAGGGAATCCTGAGGGACAGGATGTACATGTATTTGGAAAGGCAAGGACTGATTCGGGATAGTCAACATGGCATTGTGTGTGGGAAATCATGTCTCACAAACTTGATTGAGCTTTTTGAAGAAGTAACAAAGAAGATTGACGAGGGCAGAGTGGTGATCTATGTGGACTTCAATAAGGTGCTCGACAAGGTTCCCCATGGGAGACTGATTAGCAAAGTTAGATCTCATGGAATACAGAGAGAACTCACCATTTGGTACAGAGCTGGTTCAAAGGTCGAAGACAGACAGAGGGTGGTGGGGGAAGGTTGTTTTTCAGATTGCAGGCCTGTGGCCAGGGGAGTGCTACAAGGATCGGTGCTGGGTCCTCTACTTTTTGTCATTTATGTAAATGATTTGGATGTGAGCATAAGAGGTACAGTTAGTAAGTTTGCAGATGACACCAAAATTGGAGGTGTAGTGGACAGCGAAGAGGGTTACCTCCGATTACAACAGGATCTGGACCAGATGGGCCAATGGGCTGAGAAGTGGCAGATGGAGTTTATTTCAGATAAATGAGAGGTGCTGCATTTTGGGAAAGCAAATCTTAGCAAGACCTATACGCTTAATGGTAAGGTCCTAGGGAGTGTTGCTGAACAAAGAGACCTTGGAGTGCAGGTTCATTGCTCCTTAAAAGTGGAATCGCAGGTAGATAGGATAGTGAAGAAGGTGTTTGGTATGCTTTCCTTTATTGGTCAGAGTATTGAGTACAGGAGTTGGGAGGTCATGTTGCGGCTGTACAGGACATTGGTTAGGCCACTGTTGGAATATTGCATGCAATTCTGGTCTCCTTCCTATCAGAAAGATGTTGTGAAACTTTGAAAGGGTTCAGAAAAGATATACAAGGATGTTGCTTGCCAGTGTTGGAGGATTTGAGCTATAGGGAGAGGCTGAACAGGCTGGGGCTGTTTTTCCCTGGAGTGTCGGAGGCTGAGGGGTGACCTTATAGAGGTTTACAAAATTGAGGGGCATGGATAGGATAAATAGACAAAGTCTTTTCCCTGGGATGGGGGAGTCCAGAACTAGAGGGCATAGGTTTAGGGTGAGAGGGGAAAAAGGTATAAAAGAGACCTAAGGGGCAAATTTTCATGCAGAGGGTGGTACGTGTATGGAATGAGCTGCCAGAGGAAGTGGTGGAGGCTGGTACAATTGCAACATTTAAGAGGCATTTGAATGGGTATATGAATAGGAAGGGTTTGGAGGGATATGGGCCGGGTGCTGGCTGGTGGGACTAGATTGGGTTGGGATGTCTGGTCGGCGTGGACGGGTTGGACCGAAGGGTCTGTTTCCATGCTGTACATCTCTATCCTGAAGGTACTGGATATTTGATTGGGGGGTGCTGGGGCGTTCGCCAAGTCTTGGGAGCGTATCAGCAAAGCGAGGCAGAAACTGGACAGATGGAAGCTATGGTCGCTCTCCATCGCAGGAAAAAACTTGGTCATTAGGTATGAGGCACTGTCATTGCTGTTATGCATGGCATAGGTCTGGCCTATTCCCAGAACCTATGCCGCTGCAGTCACCCAGGCCATCTTCCAATTTATATGGAGATCAAAGATGGACCGGGTCCGAAGGGACTTGCTGTATAAAGATCTGGGCAACGGGGAAAAAAATACACCCAATGCCAGCCTAACCCTAATGACCACCTTTGTGTGTGGCTGCATCAAGCTGTGCGTGGATCCCCGGTACACAAACACCAAGTGTCACTACGTGCTGAGGAATTTAGCAGATTATTAAAAACCCAGTCAATCACACTATCCAATGCTTTGGAGGTATAGGACCAGGAAAAATTGAACAGTTGAGGAAGAACTGCCAAAAGACCAAGAGGTGTAGGCTGCCAGTCAGAACTAAGGACCTGTCTAGAGAAGGAGTTTGCACAGAGAAAAACCTCAAACAGACCTGGAGAGCAAATCTACCGAGGAAGATATAAAGAGAAGATTCGACTGCTGGCTGGTTTGAAATTTGAATATTTCAGTAAATCTTAATCAGGGGTTTTATCAGACTTGTATTATAGAAGGGAAAGTGAAAGATGGTTAGAGGAAGGAGTTGTAAATAGTTGTTAATTATTCTGTTATACTTTGAGAAATAAGTTGTTAGTTTGTACTTTAACTAGTTCTTGACCTCTCAAATTTTCACAGATTACTGCACGGATAAATCTTTTCTGTGTTGCTGGTTTAAATTGAGCAGGAGGGTTTGCCCCATGTCGTAACACAAGGGAATAATGCTGTGGTCCAGAGAATAAGAACCTGAAACAATCAATGTTATTGGTTTTACAGACAATCTAAGGGTCTAATTAAAAGCAGAAAGTCATGGGAGTAGATCTCAATGCTGTGGTGTGCCCCTCCTGCTCTGTGGGGAAAGTGGGACCAGAACATGTGCAGGAAGTGGCTCCAGCTGCAGCTACTGGAAGGGAGCCTGGGTTTCAGAGCTGGAGCAGAGACTGGGGACACTGTGGAGCATCTGGGAGGCTGAGGATATTGTGGAGGGAGATGATCACACCGCAGGCTCAGATGTGAGAAAGTGAATGGATGACCACTGAGCAGAGTCACAGAACGATGCAGCAAGTGCAGGAATCCCCTGTGGCTATCCCCCTGTAAAACACATAGACCCACAATGGATCCTGCTGGGGGTAATGGCCTCTCAGAGGAATGTAATGACCCTAAAATCTGTTGCACCATGGTTGGCTCTGCAGGACTGGAGAGGAAGGATGAACAGCCAATGGTTGTAGAGTACATTGATGTCAACAACATAGGTTACAAAAAGAAATGAGGACATAAAAGCAGAATGTAGGGAGTTAGGCAGCAAGTTACAAAGGAAACTCACAAATGTAGTGATCTCAGGATTGATCCCAATACCATTTGCAAGTCAGAGTAGAAATAGCAGGACACATCAGATCAATATGTGGCTGGAGAGATGGTATGAGGGGGAGGGTGTCAGATTACTGGGGCATTGGGGGGAGTTCTGGGGGAAGATGGGACTAGGACAGTCTGGATGGTATACACTTGTGTGGGACTGGTACTGATGTCGTGCTGGGAGTATTTCCCAGTCTGGTTAGGGAGGATTCAAACTGAAATAGCAGGGGGATGGGAACCTATCCAGGGAGACAGAGTGGGAAGCCAGGACAAAAACAAAAGATACAACAGACAAAAGGGAAAAGGAGGTCGGGGAACATTGCTGGTTAAAGAGCAATTTACGCAATAGTTAGGAAGGATATTGACTCCAATGAAATGGAATCTCTTTGAATGGAGCTTAGAAACACCAATGGGACATAAACCAACACTGGAAGTTGTATATAGACCAACAAACTATCGTGGTAATGTAGGCATGAAACAGGAAATCATAGAAACAGATACATGGTAATTCAGGGTAATTTTAATCTGCAGATAGATCGAGCAAATCAAACCAGTACCAATGCTGTAGCGAGAGGAATTCCAGTGCGTTTACGAGATGATTTTCTGGATCAATGTGTTGATGAATGAAATAGCGGATAGGGCATCCTAGACTGAGTATTGTGTAGTGAGAAAGGAATGATTGCAAATGTTGATGTCAAAGGCCCCTTGGGAAAGACTGGCCATAGTATGATACAGTTCCTTATTCAGTTGGAGAGAAACAGTGATTGAAGACAAATGTATATCCGTTACAATCTGAAAAAGGGAAGGTATAATGGGGCACAAAGAGATGGCAGAACATTTACATACATAGTTTAGTCTGATTTTCATAAATAACATTTGAAAAATGTTGAGGGAATCAGAATCTAGTGAGAGGGAGGAACTGAAGGAAAACAATTGGAGAAATTGATGGGATTAAAGACCAATAACTGCCCAGGGCCTGACAATCTCCATCCTGGAGTACTTAAGGAAGTGGCCTGAGAAACAGGTGGTCATCTTTCAGAATTCTCTCGACTCTGGAACAGTCCCAATAGTTTGGAGGGTCATTAATTTAACTCACTATTTTAGAAAAAGAGCAAACAGGGATTTATAGAGTAGCTAGCCTGTCAACAGTAGTTAGGAAAACGCTCAAGTCTTTTTTGAAAGATTTAATAGCAGTGCACTTAGAAAGCAGTGAGATGATTGGACAGTCATTTCATGCTTGGCAAATTCATGGTAAAGTAGACTAATTAAGGAATATCTAGTGGATGTGATTTATTTAGATTCTCAGAAGGCTTTCGATAAGGTCTCACAGAAAAGATTAATGTGAATTAAAGTGTGTGGGTTTGGTGGTAGTGCACTGTCATCGATAGAGAGCTGGTTGGCAGACAGGAAACAAAGAGCAGGAATCAATCCGTCTTTTTCTTAGTGACAGGCAATAAGTAGTGGTGCTTGGGTCCCAGTTATTCACAATATATATTCATGATGTAGATGAGGGGACAAACAGCCAGGATCATACTGAATGGTAGATCAGACTCGAAGGGCCGATTGGCCTACTCCTGCTCCTATTCTGTGAAACCTTGCCATTTTCAATTCAAACTACATTGAACAATAAAACACAAAGACTGTCACCAAATGGTTTTCACTTTGGGGATGAACACTTTGATTGTGTTGCCCTCCCAGGGGCAATTGTGTTCATCATGAATCAGTGTATTCAGTAATGGCACCCATCTGGAATCCAATTACAATTCACTGGCACCTCGATCCTCTTGCAAGAATAAACTTGAAATATTAGAACATAGAACAGTACAGCACAGGAACGGACCCTTCGGCCCACAATGTTGTGCTTAACCCAACGCCAAATTATACTGATCCCTTCTGCCTGCCCATGGTCCATATCCCTCCATTCCTTATATATTCATGTGCTTATCGAAAAGTCCCTTAAACACCACTATCTGCCTCCAACCCCCCCCCCACCCCAGCCCGGCAGCATGTTCCAGACTCCTACCACTCTCTGTGTAAAATACTTACCCCTCACACCTCTTTTGAACTTGCCCCTGCTCACGTTAAATGCATGTCCTCTAGGATTAGACATTTCAACTCTGGGAAAAAGTATTCTGACTGTCAATCCAATCTGTGCATCTCACCATTTTATAGACTTCCATCGAGTCTCCCCTCAGCCTCTGCTGCTCCAGAGAAAACAACCTGAGTATGTCTACTCTCTCCCTCTCGCTCAGACCCTCTAACCCAGACAGCATCCTGGTAAGCCTCTTCTGCACCCTGTCCAAAGCCTCCACATCAGCCACCCTGTAATGTGCTGACCAGAACTGAATGCAGTACTCGAAATGTGGCCAAATCAAATTATTATAAAGGCGCAACTTGACATCCTGAATAAATAAAGGCAAGTATTCCAGATGCCTTCTTTACCACCGTATCTACTTGGGTGGCCACTTTCAGGAAGCTATGGACTTGAACCTGAGACCCTTCAATATATCAATGCTGTTCAGGATCCTGCCATTAACTGTATACTTTTCCTTACCATCTGGTCACCCAAAGTACATCACCTCACTCTTACCCCGATTAAACTCCATTGAACATTTCTCCACTCTTTTATTTAAAAAAAAACTGTGTGATCATTCCCTGTTTATTTATTTTTTATTAACCCCCACACTACCGCCTAACTGCAGTAATGCTTATTTTTTTCCCCAGCACCCATGGTGTGTGTGTGCGCAGGTGTAAGACAGTGAGAGACACAAAGTGTACGAATCTTTATTCAATTTCCACCACCAGGAAGATAGGAAAACACCCGGGTGGCCAGTGACAAGCACTGCCCTTCACATCAAGGGACAGTGCTGTGTGATCAAAACAGTGAAGGGGAGGGTAGGGACTAAATCAAAATAGAGCTGGAGGGAGAAATGATGCACTCCACTCCCTGCGGCACCCACCTCTCCCTGAACAACTCCAGGGTATTGGTGGACACCATGTGCTCCTTCTCCAAGGACACCCGGGCCCTAACGTAACCGCGGAAGAGGGGCAGGCAGTACGCTCGAACGACCCCCTCCACGGCTCACTGCCTGGACCTGTTGATGGCCAGTTTGGCCAGGCCCAGGAGCAGACCCACGAGGAGGTCTTCAGACCTGCCCTCCCTCCTCCGTACCGGGTGCCCGAAGATCAGGAGGGTGGGACTGAAGTGCAGCCAAAAGCAGAGGAGGAGGTTTTTGAGAAAATCAAAAAGGGAGTGCAAACGCCCACACCCAATATACACGTGGTCCACGGACTCCACAGCGCCACAGAACAAGCAGTTGGGCTGGGAGTCCGTGAACCACCGCAATCTGCGGTTGCAGGGGACTGCTGCGTGCAGCACCCTCCACCCCAGATCCCCGAGAGAGAGGGGGAGGACTCCCGCGTAGAGAGCCCTCCACTGGGGATCCCCACCGCCCGGTGGCAAATGGGCACGCCAAGGCGTGTCCGGACGGTGGATGAGGGAGAAGAGGTGGACGGTGTGCAGCAGCAATCTTTACAGGGCCCTCCTTTTTACCCCCTGAAAGGGAACAAAATTAAAATTCCGGAGGCGGCTCAGGTTGTGTGGCACAGGCTCCCGCGGGAAGTACGGGACCTTGGGGCCAATGTGAAATTCCGTCCGGGCTGGGGTGAGCGCGGACGGGATCCCACCGCACACCTGAGCGTCCTCCAACTGGTGCACTACGTCGGGTCCGAGCACCGCTGTTTTAAGATGTCGGATGGCAGTGGCCATGTACTGGACGTCTACCGCTGCCCTGCCTGCTATGTCCTGTGGCAGCGTCCAGCCCAGGCATCCGGCACCCAGCACGTCCCCGACCCTGGTCACCCTCGCCGCCGCGGCCCTCCCCTCCGACAGCCACTCAAACCCGCGAGTACGGAGGTGCGGATTCCTGAGCAACGGCTCCCTGACGACAGCCGCTACTCCAGCCAGAGGGTAGGCGCGACGCGATTCGACCATGTTCCAGACAGTGTTCAGGTCCTGGTAAAAGACAGGCAGCGTCTTGAGGGCGACCTCCAAACCGTCACGGTCGACGAACAGGAGCTGCGTGTCGTAGTTGAGGTTACGCACCTGGTGGAAAAAATACGTCGCCAGGGCACACCACCTAGGAGGAGGCTCGA